>NW_027253240.1:0-16979 GCF_044704955.1 Pristiophorus japonicus
ATCATTTAGGAGTTTGTTAGAGGAGGGAGTGAGGATTGGAGAGTGAGAGAGATAGAGGTGAAAGTGAGAGTTGTGAGAGTGTGAGTGAGGCAGAGTGAGTGAGAGTGAGAGTGAGTGAGAGTGAGAGTGAGAGTGAGTGAGAGAGAGTGAGAGTCAGAGTGAGTGAGAGAGGGAGTGGAATGAGAGTGAGTGAGAGTGAGAGTCAAAATAGACTGAGAGTGAGAGTGAGTGAGAATGCGTGAGAGTGAGAGTGAGAGTGAGTGAGAGTGAGAGAGAGTGAGAGTGAGAGGGAGAGTGGGTGAGCGTGAGAGTGAGTGAGAGTGAGAGAGAGTGAGAGTGAGAGAGAGTGAGTGAGAGTGAGTGTGAGTGAGAGTGAGAAAGAGTGAGAGTGAGAGTGAGTGAGGAGTGAGAGGGAGAGGGAGAGAGTGAGAGTGAGAGTGAGTGTGATGAAGAGTGGAGAGTGAGAGACAGAGTGAGTGTGAGAGGGTGAGAGTGAGAGTCAGAGTGAGTGAGAGTGAGAGTGAATGAGAGTGAGTGAGAGTGAGAGTCAGAGAGACTGAGAGTGAGAGTGAGCGAGAGTGAGTGAGAGTGAGAGTGGAGTGAGAGTGTGAGAGATGTGGAGTTGAAGAGTGAGTGAGAGTGAGAGTGAGAGTGTGAGAGAGTGAGAGTCAGAGTGAATGAGAGAAAGAGTGAATGAGAGTGAGTGAGAGTGAGAGTCAGAGAGACTGAAGAGTGAGAGTGAGTGAAAGTGAGTGAGAGTGAGAGTGAGTGAGAGTGTGAAGGTGAGTGTGAGTGAGTGAGAGAAGTGAGAGTGAGAATGAGTGAGAGTGAGAGAGAGTGAGTGAGAGTGAGAGAGAGTGAGAGTGAGTGAGAGTGTGAGTGAGTGAGAGTGAGAGTGAGTGGGTGAGAGAGTGGAGAGAGTGAGAGTAAGAGTGAGAGTGAGTGAGTGAGAGAGGAGTGAGTGAGAGTGAGAGAGTGAGAGAGGAGTGAGAGTGCGAGTGAGTGAGAGTGAGAGTGAGAGTGAGTGACAGTGAGTGAGAGTGAGTGAGAGTGAGAGTGAGAGTGAGATTGAGATTGAGAGTGAGTGAGAGTGAGAGTGAGAGAGAGTGAGAGTAAGTGAGAGTGGAGTGTGAGGTGAGAGTGAGAGAGAGTGAGAGTGAAATAGAGTGATGTGAGTGGAGAGTGAGAGTGAGAAGAGTGAGAGTGAGAGTGAGAGTGAGTGCGAGTGAGAGTGAGTGAGAGTGAGAGAGTGGAGTGTGTGATGTGAGTGAGAGTGAGAGTGAGAGTGAGAATGAGTGAGAGTGAGTGAGAGTGAGAGTGAGAGTGAGAGAGAGTAAGCTATGGTGAGTGTGAGTGACAGTAAGAGCGAGTGAGAGTGAGAGTGAGCGAGAGTGAGAGTGAAGTAGAGTGAGAGTGAGAGTGAGTGAGTGTGAGAGTGAGAGTTGAGAGGAGAGTGGAGAGTGAGAGGTGGAGAATGAGAGTGAGTGAGAGTGAGATTGAGTGAGAGTGAGAGTGAGTGAGATTGAGTGAGAGTGAGTGAGAGTGAGTGAGAGTGAGAGTGAAATTGAGAGTGACTGAGAGTGAGAGTGAGAAAGAGTGAGAGAGAGAGTGAGTGAGAGTGAGAGTGAGTGAGAGTGAGAGCGAGAGGTGGAGTGTGAGTGTGAGTGAGAGTGTGAGTGAGTGTGAGTGAGAGTGAGTGAGAGTGAGAGTGAGAGTGAGTGAGAGTGAGAGAGAGTGAGTGAGAGTGAGAGAGAGTAGAAGAGTGAGAGTGATGTGAGTGAGAGTGAGAGTGAGAGTGAGAGTGAGAATGAGTGAGAGCGAGAGTGAGAGTGTGAGAGAGTAAGCTATGGTGAGTGTGAGTGAGAGTAAGAGCGAGTTATAGTGAGAGTGAGCGAGAGGGAGAGTGAGAGAGAGTGAGAGTGAGAGTGAGTGTGAGAGTGAGTGAGAGTGAGAGTGAGTGAGAGTGAGTGAGAATGAGAGTGAGTGAGAGTGAGAGTGAATGAGAGTGAGAGTGAGTGAGAGATAGAGTGAGAGTGAGTGAGATTGAGTGAGAGTGAGAGTGAAATTGAGAGTGAGTGAGAGTGAGAGTGAGAAAGAGTGAGAGTGTGAGTGAGTGAGAGTGAGAGTGAGTGAGAGTGAGTGAGTTGTGAGTGAGAGTGAGAGTGAGAGTGAGAATGAGTGAGAGTGAGTGAGCGAGAGTGAGAGTGAGAGAGAGTGAGTGTGAGAGTGAGATTGAGAGTGAGAGAGAGTAAGCTATGGTGAGTGTGAGTGAGAGTAAGAGAGAGTGAGAGTGAGAGTGAGCGAGAGTGAGAGAGAGTGAGAGTGAGAGTGAGTGTGAGAGTGAGTGAGAGTGAGAGTGAGAGTGAGTGAGAGTGAGTGAGAATGAGAGTCAGAGAGAGTGAGAGTGAGAGTGAGTGAGAGTGAGAGTGAGAGTGAGTGAGAGTGACTGAGAGTGAGAGTGAGTGTGAGTGGTGACTGAGAGTGAGAGTGAGAATGAGTGTGCGTGAGTGAGAGTGAGAGTGAGAGTGAGTGACAGTGAGTGAGAGTGAGAGTGAGAGTGAGTGACAGTGAGTGAGAGTGAGTGTGAGTGAGTGAGAGTGAGCGAGAGTGAGAGTGATTGAGAGTGAAAGTGAGAGTAAGTGAGAGAATAAAGTGAGAGTGAGTGAGAGTGAGAGTGAAATTGAGAGTGAGTGAGAGTGAGAGTGGAGAAAGAGAGAGAGTGAGAGTGAGTGAGATTGAGAGTGAGTGAGAGTGAGTGAGAGTGAGAGTGAGTGTGAGTGTGAGTGAGAGTGAGAGTGAGAGGTGAGAATGAGTGTGAGTGAGTGAGATTGAGAGTGAGAGTGAGTGACAGTGAGTGAGAGTGAGAGTGAGTGTGAGGTGAGTGGAGAGTGAGAGTGAGAGTGAGAGAGATAGAGTGAAAATGAGAGTTTGTGAGAGTGAGAGTGAGGGAGGGAGAGTGAGTGAGTGAGTGTGAGTGAGAGTGAGATTGAGTGAGAGTGAGAGAGAGTGAGAGTGAGAGAGAGTGAGTGAGAGTGAGAGTGCGAGTGAGAGTGGGTGAGCGTGAGAGTGAGTGAGAGGTGAGAGAGAGTGAGACTGAGAAGAGAGTGAGTGAGAGTGAGGTGGAGTGAGAGTGAGAAAAAGTGACAGTGAGAGTGAGTGAGAGTGAGAGTGAGAGAGAGAGGGAGTGAGAGTGAGAGTGAGAGTGAGTGAGAGTGAATGAGAGTGAGTGAGAGTGAGAGTCAGAGAGACTGAGAGTGAGAGTGAGTGAGAGTGAGTGAGAGTGAGAGTGAGTGAGAGTATGAGTGAGTGTGAGTGAGAGTGAGTGAGAGTGAGAGTGAGTGAGAGTGAGAGAGAGTGAGTGAGAGTGAGAGAGAGTAAGAGTGAGTGAGAGTGTGAGTGAGTGAGAGTGAGAGTGAGTGTGAGAGAGTGAGAGTGAGAGTCAGAGTGAGAGTGAGCGAGAGTGAGAGAGAGTGAGTGAGAGTGAGAGAGAGTAAGAGTGAGTGAGAGTGTGAGTGAGTGAGAGTGAGAGTGCGAGTGAGAGTGGGTGAGAGTGAGAGTGAGTGAGAGTGAGAGAGAGTGAGAGTGAGAGTCAGATAGACTGAGAGTGAGAGTGAGTGAGAGTGAGTGAGAGTGAGAGTGAGAGTGAGAGTGAGTGAGAGTGAGAGAGAAGTGAGAGTGGGAGTAAGTGAGTGAGAGTGCGAGTGAGAGTGTGTGAGCGTGAGAGTGAGTGAGATTGAGAGAGATTGAGAGTGAGAGAGAGTGAGTGAGAGTGAGTGTGAGTGAGTGTGAGTGAAAGTGAGAGAGATAGAGTGAAAGTGAGAGTTTGTGAGAGTGAGAGTGAGGGATAGTTAGTGAGAGTGAGATTGAGAGTGAGAGTGAGAGTGAGAGTGAGAGTGAGGAGAGTGAAGGAGAGTGAGAGTGAGAGTGAGAGTGAGTGGAGAGTGAGAGTGAAATTGAGAGCGAGTGAGAGTGAGAGTGAGAAAGAGTGAGAGTGAGAGTGAGTGAGAGTGAGAGTGAGAGTGAGAGAGAGTGAGTGAGAGTGAGAGTGAGTGTGAGTGAGTGAGAGTGAGAGTGAGAATGAGTGTGAGTGAGTGAAAGTGAGAGTGAGTGGAGAGTGAGTGAGAGTGAGTGTGAGTGAGTGAGAGTGAAAGTGAGAGAGATAGAGTGAAAGTGAGTGTTTGTGAGAGTGAGAGTGAGGGAGAGTGAGTGAGAGTGAGAGTGAGTGAGATTGAGAGTGAGAGTGAGTGAGAGTGAGAGAGTGAGAGTGAGAGTGAGAGTGAGTGAGAGTGAGAGTGCGAGTGAGAGTGGGTGAGCGTGAGAGTGAGTGAGAGTGAGA
This sequence comes from Pristiophorus japonicus, assembly GCF_044704955.1. Lineage (NCBI taxonomy): Eukaryota > Metazoa > Chordata > Chondrichthyes > Pristiophoridae > Pristiophorus > Pristiophorus japonicus. The sequence continues at coordinate 4,337 of NW_027253240.1, forward strand.
GAGAGTGAGACTGAGAGAGAGTGAGTGAGAGTGAGTGTGAGTGAGAGTGAGAAAAAGTGAGAGTGAGAGTGAGAGTGAGAGAGAGTGAGAGTGAGAGTGAGTGGAGAGAGTGAGAGTGAGAGTCAGAGTGAGTGAGAGTGAGAGTGAATGAGAGTGAGTGAGAGTGAGAGTCAGAGAGACTGAGAGTGAGAGTGAGAGTGAGTGAGAGTGAGTGAGAGTGAGAGTGAGTGAGAGTGTGAGTTCGTGTGAGTGAGAGTAAGTGAGAGTGAGAGTGAGTGAGAGTGAGAGAGCGTGAGTGAGAGTGAGAGAGAGTGAGAGTGAGTGAGAGTGTGTGAGTGAGTGAGAGTGAGAGTGAGTGTGAGAAAGTGAGAGTGAGAGTCAGAGTGAGAGTGAGTGAGAGTGAAGAGAGAGTGAGTGAGAGTGAGAAAGAGTGAGAGTGAGTGAGAGTGTGAGTGAATGAGAGTGAGAGTGAGAGTGAGTGAGAGTGAGTGAGAGTGAGTGAGAGTGAGAGAGAGAGTGAGATTGAGATTGAGAGTGAGTGAGAGTGAGAGTGAGAGAGAGTGGGAGTAAGTGAGCGTGAGTGTGAATGAGAGTGAGAGAGAGTGAGAGTGAAATTGAGAGTGAGTGTGAGTGAGAGTGAGAAAGAGTGAGAGTGAGAGTGAGTGAGAGTTAGAGTGAGTGTGAGTGTGAGTGAGAGTGAGAGTGAGAGTGAGAATGAGTGAGAGTGAGTGAGAGTGAGAGTGTGAGAGAGTAAGCTATGGTGAGTGTAAGTGAGAGTAAGAGCGAGTTAATAGTGAGAGTGAGCGAGAGTGAGAGTGAGAGAGAGTGAGAGTGAGAGTGAGTGTGAGAGTGAGTGAGAGTGAGAGTGAGTGAGAGTGAGTGAGAATGAGAGTGAGTGAGAGTGAGAGTGAATGAGAGTGAGAGTGAGTGAGAGATAGAGTGAGAGTGAGTGAGATTGAGTGAGAGTGAGAGTGAAGTTGAGAGTGAGTGAGAGTGAGAGTGAGAAAGAGTGAGAGTGTGAGTGAGTGAGAGTGAGTGAGAGTGAGAGTGAGTGTGAGTGAGAGTGAGAGTGAGAGTGAGAATGAGTGAGAGTGAGTGAGCGAGAGTGAGAGTGAGAGAGAGTGAGTGTGAGAGTGAGTGAGAGTGAGAGTGAGTGTGAGTGAGAGTGAGAGTGAGAGTGAGAATGAGTGAGAGTGAGTGAGCGAGAGTGAGAGTGAGAGAGAGTGAGTGTGAGAGTGAGATTGAGAGTGAGAGAGAGTGAGTGTGAGAATGAGAGTCAGAGAGAGTGAGAGTGAGAGTGAGTGAGAGTGGAGAGTGAGTGAGTGAGAGTGAGTGAGAGTGAGAGTGAGTGTGAGTGTGAGTGAGAGTGAGAGTGAGAATGAGTGTGCGTGAGTGAGAGTGAGAGTGAGAGTGAGTGACAGTGAGTGAGAGTGAGAGTGAGAGTGAGTGACAGTGAGTGAGAGTGAGTGTGAGTGAGTGAGAGTGAGCGAGAGTGAGAGTGATTGAGAGTGAAAGTGAGCGTAAGTGAGAGATAAAGTGAGAGTGAGTGAGAGTGAGAGTGAAATTGAGAGTGAGTGAGAGAGAGAGTGAGAAAGAGAGAGAGTGAGAGTGAGTGAGATTGAGAGTGAGTGAGAGTGAGTGAGAGTGAGAGTGAGTGTGAGTGTGAGTGAGAGTGAGAGTGAGAGTGAGAATGAGTGTGAGTGAGTGAGATTGAGAGTGAGAGTGAGTGACAGTGAGTGAGAGTGAGAGTGAGAGTGAGTGTGAGTGAGTGAGAGTGAGAGTGAGAGTGAGAGAGATAGAGTGAAAATGAGAGTTTGTGAGAGTGAGAGTGAGGGAGAGTGAGTGAGAGTGAGTGTGAGTGAGAGTGAGATTGAGTGAGAGTGAGAGTGCGAGTGAGAGTGGGTGAGCGTGAGAGTGAGTGAGAGTGAGAGAGAGTGAGACTGAGAGAGAGTGAGTGAGAGTGAGTGTGAGTGAGAGTGAGAAAGAGTGACAGTGAGAGTGAGTGAGAGTGAGAGTGAGAGAGAGTGAGAGTGAGAGTGAGAGTGAGAGTAGAGTGAGAGTGAGTGAGAGTGAGAGTGAATGAGAGTGAGGTGAGAGTGAGAGTCAGAGAGACTGAGAGTGAGACTGAGTGAGAGTGAGTGAGAGTGAGGAGTGAGTGAGAGTGTGAGTGAGTGTGAGTGAGTGTGAGTGAGAGTGAGAGTGAGAGTGAGTGAGAGTGAGAGAGAGTGAGTGAGAGTGAGAGAGAGTAAGAGTGAGTGAGAGTGTGAGTGAGTGAGAGTGAGAGTGCGAGTGAGAGTGGGTGAGAGTGAGAGTGAGTGAGAGTGAGAGTGAGTGAGAGTGAGAGTCAGATAGACTGAGAGTGAGAGTGAGTGGAGTGAGTGAGGAGTGAGAGTGAGAGTGAGAGTGAGTGAGAGTGAGAGAGGAGTGAGAGTGAGAGTAAGTGAGTGAGAGTGTGAATGAGAGTGAGAGAGAGTGAGAGTGAAATTGAGAGTGAGTGTGAGTGAGAGTGAGAAAGAGTGAGAGTGAGAGTGAGTGAGAGTGAGAGTGAGTGTGAGTGTGAGTGAGAGTGAGAGTGAGAGTGAGAATGCGTGAGAGTGAGTGAGAGTGAGAGTGTGAGAGAGTAAGCTATGGTGAGTGTAAGTGGAGAGTAAGAGCGAGTTAATAGTGGAGAGTGAGCGAGAGTGAGAGTGAGAGAGAGAGTGAGAGTGAGAGTGAGTGTGAGAGTGAGTGAGAGTGAGTGAGAGTGAGTGAGAATGAGAGTGAGTGAGAGTGAGAGTGAATGAGAGTGAGAGTGAGTGAGAGATAGAGTGAGAGTGAGTGAGATTGAGTGAGAGTGAGAGTGAAATTGAGAGTGAGTGAGAGTGAGAGTGAGAAAGAGTGAGAGTGTGAGTGAGTGAGAGTGAGTGAGAGTGAGAGTGAGTGTGAGTGAGAGTGAGAGTGAGAGTGAGAATGAGTGAGAGTGAGTGAGCGAGAGTGAGAGTGAGAGAGAGTGAGTGTGAGAGTGAGATTGAGAGTGAGAGTGAGTGTGAGTGAGAGTGAGAGTGAGAGTGAGAATGAGTGAGAGTGAGTGAGCGAGAGTGAGAGTGAGAGAGAGTGAGTGTGAGAGTGAGATTGAGAGTGAGAGAGAGTGAGTGTGAGAATGAGAGTCAGAGAGAGTGAGAGTGAGAGTGAGTGAGAGTGAGAGTGAGAGTGAGTGAGAGTGAGTGAGAGTGAGAGTGAGTGTGAGTGTGAGTGAGAGTGAGAGTGAGAATGAGTGTGCGTGAGTGAGAGTGAGAGTGAGTGACAGTGAGTGAGAGTGAGAGTAAGAGTGAGTGACAGTGAGTGAGAGTGAGTGTGAGTGAGTGAGAGTGAGCGAGAGTGAGAGTGATTGAGAGTGAAAGTGAGAGTAAGTGAGAGATAAAGTGAGAGTGAGTGAGAGTGAGAGTGAAATTGAGAGTGAGTGAGAGTGAGAGTGAGAAAGAGAGAGAGTGAGAGTGAGTGAGATTGAGAGTGAGTGAGAGTGAGTGAGAGTGAGAGTGAGTGTGAGTGTGAGTGAGAGTGAGAGTGAGAGTGAGAATGAGTGTGAGTGAGTGAGATTGAGAGTGAGAGTGAGTGACAGTGAGTGAGAGTGAGAGTGAGAGTGAGTGTGAGTGAGTGAGAGTGAGAGTGAGAGTGAGAGAGATAGAGTGAAAATGAGAGTTTGTGAGAGTGAGAGTGAGGGAGAGTGAGTGAGAGTGAGTGTGAGTGAGAGTGAGATTGAGTGAGAGTGAGAGTGCGAGTGAGAGTGGGTGAGCGTGAGAGTGAGTGAGAGTGAGAGAGAGTGAGACTGAGAGAGAGTGAGTGAGAGTGAGTGTGAGTGAGAGTGAGAAAGAGTGACAGTGAGAGTGAGTGAGAGTGAGAGTGAGAGAGAGTGAGAGTGAGAGTGAGAGTGAGAGTAAGAGTGAGAGTGAGTGAGAGTGAGAGTGAATGAGAGTGAGTGAGAGTGAGAGTCAGAGAGACTGAGAGTGAGAGTGAGTGAGAGTGAGTGAGAGTGAGAGTGAGTGAGAGTGTGAGTGAGTGTGAGTGAGAGTGAGTGAGAGTGAGAGTGAGAGTGAGTGAGAGTGAGAGAGAGTGAGTGAGAGTGAGAGAGAGTAAGAGTGAGTGAGAGTGTGAGTGAGTGAGAGTGAGAGTGCGAGTGAGAGTGGGTGAGAGTGAGAGTGAGTGAGAGTGAGAGAGAGTGAGAGTGAGAGTCAGATAGACTGAGAGTGAGAGTGAGTGAGAGTGAGTGAGAGTGAGAGTGAGAGTGAGAGTGAGTGAGAGTGAGAGAGAGTGAGAGTGAGAGTAAGTGAGTGAGAGTGCGAGTGAGAGTGGGTGAGCGTGAGAGTGAGTGAGAGTGAGAGAGATTGAGAGTGAGAGAGAGTGAGTGAGAGTGAGTGTGAGTGAGTGAGAGTGAAAGTGAGAGAGATAGAGTGAAAGTGAGAGTTTGTGAGAGTGAGAGTGAGGGATAGTTAGTGAGAGTGAGATTGAGAGTGAGAGTGAGAGTGAGAGTGAGAGTGAGTGAGAGTGAGAGTGAATTTGAGAGTGAGTGAGAGTGAGAGTGAGAAAGAGTGAGAGTGAGAGTGAGTGAGAGTGAGTGAGAGTGAGAGTGAGTGTGAGCGTGAGTGAGAGTGAGAGTGAGAGTGAGAATGAGTGTGAGTGAGTGAAAGTGAGAGTGAGTGAGAGTGAGTGAGAGTGAGTGTGAGTGAGAGTGAAAGTGAGAGAGATAGAGTGAAAGTGAGTGTTTGTGAGAGTGAGAGTGAGGGAGAGTGAGTGAGAGTGAGAGTGAGTGAGATTGAGAGTGAGAGTGAGTGAGAGTGAGAGAGTGAGAGTGAGAGTGAGAGTGAGTGAGAGTGAGAGTGCGAGTGAGAGTGGGTGAGCGTGAGAGTGAGTGAGAGTGAGAGAGAGTGAGACTGAGAGAGAGTGAGTGAGATTGAGTTTGAGTGAGAGTGAGAAAAAGTGAGAGTGAGAGTGAGAGTGAGAGAGAGTGAGAGTGAGAGTGAGTGTGAGAGAGTGAGAGGTGAGAGTCAGAGTGAGTGAGAGTGAGAGTGAATGAGAGTGAGTGAGAGTGAGAGTCAGAGAGACTGAGAGTGAGAGTGAGAGTGAGTGAGAGTGAGTGAGAGTGAGAGTGAGTGAGAGTGTGAGTTCGTGTGAGTGAGAGTAAGTGAGAGTGAGAGTGAGTGAGAGTGAGAGAGCGTGAGTGAGAGTGAGAGAGAGTGAGAGTGAGTGAGAGTGTGAGTGAATGAGAGTGAGAGTGAGTGTGAGAAAGTGAGAGTGAGAGTCAGAGTGAGAGTGAGTGAGAGTGAGAGAGAGTGAGTGAGAGTGAGAAAGAGTGAGAGTGAGTGAGAGTGAGAGTGAGTGAGATTGAGAGTGAGAGTGAGTGAGAGTGAGAGAGTGAGAGTGAGAGTGAGAGTGAGTGAGAGTGAGAGTGAGAGTGCGAGTGAGAATGGGTGAGCGTGAGAGTGAGTGAGAGTGAGAGAGAGTGAGGCTGAGAGAGAGTGAGTGAGAGTGAGTGTGAGTGAGTGAGAAAAAGTGAGAGTGAGAGTGAGAGGGAGAGAGAGTGAGAGTGAGAGTGAGTGTGAGAGAGTGAGAGTGAGAGTCAGAGTGAGTGAGAGTGAGAGTGAATGAGAGTGAGTGAGAGTGAGAGTCAGAGAGACTGAGAGTGAGAGTGAGAGTGAGTGAGAGTGAGAGTGAGTGTGAGAAAGTGAGAGTGAGAGTCAGAGTGAGAGTGAGTGAGAGTGAGAGGAGTGAGTGAGAGTGAGAAAGAGTGAGAGTGAGTGAGAGTGTGAGTGAATGAGAGTGAGAGTGAGAGTGAGTGAGAGTGAGTGAGAGTGAGTGAGAGTGAGAGAGAGAGTGAGATTGAGATTGAGAGTGAGTGAGAGTGAGAGTGAGAGAGAGTGGGAGTAAGTGAGCGTGAGTGTGAATGAGAGTGAGAGAGAGTGAGAGTGAAATTGAGAGTGAGTGTGAGTGAGAGTGAGAAAGATTGAGAGTGAGAGTGAGTGACAGTGAGTGTGAGTGTGAGTGAGAGTGAGAGTGAGAGTGAGAATGAGTGAGAGTGAGTGAGAGTGAGAGTGAGAGAGTAAGCTATGGTGAGTGAGTGAGAGTAAGAGCGAGTTAATAGTGAGAGTGAGCGAGAGTGAGAGTGAGAGAGAGTGAGAGTGAGAGTGAGAGTGAGTGTGAGAGTGAGTGAGAGTGAGAGTGAGTGAGAGTGAGTGAGAATGAGAGTGAGTGAGAGTGAGAGTGAATGAGAGTGAGAGTGAGTGAGAGATAGAGTGAGAGTGAGTGAGATTGAGTGAGAGTGTGAGTGAGTGAGAGTGAGAGTGAGTGAGAGTGAGAGTGAGTGTGAGTGAGAGTGAGAGTGAGAGTGAGAATGAGTGAGAGTGAGTGAGCGAGAGTGAGAGTGAGAGAGAGTGAGTGTGAGAGTGAGATTGAGAGTGAGAGAGAGTAAGCTATGGTGAGTGTGAGTGAGAGTAAGAGAGAGTGAGAGTGAGAGTGAGCGAGAGTGAGAGTGAGAGAGTGAGAGTGTGTGTGAGAGTGAGTGAGAGTGAGAGTGAGAGAGTGATAGTGAGTGAGAATGAGAGTCAGAGAGAGTGAGAGTGAGAGTGAGTGAGAGTGAGAGTGAGAGTGAGTGAGAGTGAGTGAGAGTGAGAGGGAGTGTGAGTGTGAGTGAGAGTGAGAGTGAGAATGAGTGTGCGTGAGTGAGAGTGAGAGTGAGAGTGAGAGTGAGTGACAGTGAGTGAGAGTGAGAGTGAGTGTGAGTGAGTGAGAGTGAGCGAGAGTGAGAGTGATTGAGAGTGAAAGTGAGAGTAAGTGAGAGATAGAGTGAGAGTGAGTGAGAGTGAGAGTGAAATTGAGAGTGAGTGAGAGTGAGAGTGAGAAAGAGAGAGAGTGAGAGTGAGTGAGAGTGAGAGTGAGAGTGAGTGAGAGTGAGAGTGAGTGTGAGTGTGAGTGAGAGTGAGAGTGAGAGTGAGAATGAGTGTGAGTGAGTGAGAGTGAGAGTGAGTGACAGTGAGTGAGAGTGAGAGTGAGAGTGAGTGTGAGTGAGTGAGAGTGAGAGTGAGAGTGAGAGAGATAGAGTGAAAATGAGAGTTTGTGAGAGTGAGAGTGAGGGAGAGTGAGTGAGAGTGAGTGTGAGTGAGAGTGAGAGTGAGATTGAGTGAGAGTGAGAGAGAGTGAGAGTGAGAGTGAGAGTGAGTGAGAGTGAGAGTGCGAGTGAGAGTGGGTGAGCGTGAGAGTGAGTGAGAGTGAGAGAGAGTGATACTGAGAGAGAGTGAGTGAGAGTGAGTGTGAGTGAGAGTGAGAAAGAGTGACAGTGAGAGTGAGTGAGAGTGAGAGTGAGAGAGAGTGAGAGTGAGAGTGAGTGTGAGAGAGTGAGAGTGAGAGTGAGAGTGAGAGTGAGTAAGAGTGAGTGAGAGTGTGAGTGAGTGAGAGTGAGAGTGAGTGTGAGAGAATGAGAGTGAGAGTCAGAGTGAGAGTGAGCGAGAGTGAGAGAGAGTGAGTGAGAGTGAGAGAGAGTGAGAGTGAGTGAGAGTGTGAGTGAGTGAGAGTGAGAGTTTGAGTGAGTGAGAGTGAGTGAGTGTGAGTGGGAGTGAGAGTGAGAGTGAGATTGAGATTGAGAGTGAGTGAGAGTGAGAGTGAGAGGGAGTGGGAGTAAGTGAGAGTGAGTGTGAGTGAGAGTGAGAGAGAGTGAGAGTGAAATTGAGAGTGAGTGAGAGTGAGAGTGAGTGTGAGTGAGAGTGAGAGTGAGTGAGAGTGAGAGTGAGTGTGAGTGAGAGTGAGAGTGAGAGTGAGAGTGAGAATGAGTGAGAGTGAGAGTGAGAGTGTGAGAGAGTAAGCTATGGTGAGTGTGAGTGAGAGTAAGAGCGAGTGATAGTGAGAGTGAGCGAGAGTAAGAGTGAGTGAGAGTGAGAGTGAGAGTGAGTGTGAGTGAGAGTGAGAGTGAGTGAGAGTGAGTGAGAATGAGAGTGAGTGAGAGTGAGAGTGAGTGAGAGTGAGAGTGAGTGAGAGTGAGAGTGAGAGTGAGTGAGAGTGAGTGAGAGTGAGAGTGACATTGAGAGTGAGTGTGAGTGAGAGTGAGAAAGAGTGAGAGTGAGAGTGAATGAGAGTAAGAGTGAGTGAGAGTGAGGGTGAGTGTGAGTGTGAGTGAGAGTGAGAGTGAGAATGAGTGAGAGTGAGTGAGAGTGAGAGTGAGTGAGAGTGAGTGAGAGTGAGATTGAGAGTGAGGGTGAGTGAGTGAGAGTGAGATAGATAGAGTGAAAGTGAGAGTTTGTGAGAGTGAGAGTGAGGGATAGTTAGTGAGAGTGAGATTGAGAGTGAGAGTGAGAGTGAGAGTGAGTGAGAGTGAGAGAGAGTGAGAGTGAGAGTGAGAGTGAGTGAGAGTGAGAGTGCGAGTGAGAGTGGGTGAGAGTGAGAGTGAGTGAGAGTGAGAGAGAGTGAGAGTGAGAGTCAGATAGACTGAGAGTGAGAGTGAGTGAGAGTGAGTGAGAGTGAGAGTGAGAGTGAGAGTGAGTGAGAGTGAGAGTGAGTGAGAGTGAGAGTGAGAGTGAGAGTGAGAGTGAGTGAGAATGAGAGAGAGTGAGAGTGAGAGTGAGTGAGAGTGAGAGTGCGAGTGAGAGTGGGTGAGCGTGAGAGTGAGTGAGAGTGAGAGAGATTGAGAGTGAGAGAGAGTGAGTGAGAAAGAGTGAGAGTGAGGGTGAGTGAGAGTGAGAATGAGAGAGAGTGAGAGTGAGAGTGAGTGTGAGAGAGTGAGAGTCAGAGTGAGTGAGAGTAAGAGTGAATGAGAGTGAGTGAGAGTGAGAGTCAGAGCGACTGAGAGTGAGAGTGAGTGAAAGTGAGTGAGAGTGAGAGTGAGTGAGAGTGTGAGTGAGTGTGAGTGAGAGTGAGTGAGAGTGAGAGTGAGAATGAGTGAGAGTGAGAGAGAGTGAGTGAGAGTGAGAGAGAGTGAGAGTGAGTGAGAGTGTGAGTGAGTGAGAGTGAGAGTGAGAGAGAGTGAGAGTGAGAGCCAGAGTGAGAGTGAGTGAGTGAGAGAGAGTGAGTGAGAGTGAGAGAGTGAGAGAGAGTGAGAGTGTGAGTGAGTGAGAGTGAGAGTGAGAGTGAGTAAGAGTGAGTGAGAGTGAGTGAGAGTGAGAGTGAGATTGAGATTGAGAGTGAGTGAGAGTGAGAGTGAGAGAGAGTGAGAGTAAGTGAGAGTGAGTGTGAGTGAGAGTGAGAGAGAGTGAGAGTGAAATTGAGAGTGAGTGAGAGTGAGAGTGAGAAAGAGTGAGAGTGAGTGAGAGTGAGAGTGAGTGAGAGTGAGAGTGAGTGTGAGTGTGAGTGAGAGTGAGAGTGAGAGTGAGAGTGAGAATGAGTGAGAGTGAGTGAGAGTGAGAGTGAGAGTGAGAGTGAGAGAGAGTAAGCTATGGTGAGTGTGAGTGAGAGTAAGAGCGAGTGAGAGTGAGCGAGAGTGAGAGTGAAGTAGAGTGAGAGTGAGAGTGAGTGTGAGAGTGAGTGAGAGTGAGAGTGAGTGAGAGTGAGTGAGAATGAGAGTGAGTGAGAGTGAGAGTGAGTGAGAGTGAGAGTGAGTGAGAGATTGAGTGAGAGTGAGTGAGAGTGAGTGAGAGTGAGAGTGAAATTGAGAGTGACTGAGAGTGAGAGTGAGAAAGAGTGAGAGTGAGAGTGAGTGAGAGTGAGAGTGAGTGAGAGTGAGAGCGAGAGTGAGTGTGAGTGTGAGTGAGAGTGAGAGTGAGAATGAGTGAGTGAGAGTGAGAGAGATAGAGTGAAAGTGAGAGTTTGTGAGAGTGAGAGTGAGGCAGAGTGAGTGAGAGTGAGAGAGATAGAGTGAAAGTGAGAGTTTGTGAGAGTGTGAGTGAGGCAGAGTGAGTGAGAGTGAGAGTGAGTGAGAGTGAGAGTGAGAGTGAGTGAGAGAGAGTGAGAGTCAGAGTGAGTGAGAGAGGGAGTGAATGAGAGTGAGTGAGAGTGAGAGTCAGATAGACTGAGAGTGAGAGTGAGTGAGAGTGCGTGAGAGTGAGAGTGAGAGTGAGTGAGAGTGAGAGAGAGTGAGAGTGAGAGGGAGAGTGGGTGAGCGTGAGAGTGAGTGAGAGTGAGAGAGAGTGAGAGTGAGAGAGAGTGAGTGAGAGTGAGTGTGAGTGAGAGTGAGAAATAGTGAGAGTGAGAGTGAGTGAGAGTGAGAGGGACAGAGAGTGAGAGTGAGAGTGAGTGTGAGAGAGTGAGAGTGAGAGTCAGAGAGAGTGTGAGAGGGTGAGAGTGAGAGTCAGAGTGAGTGAGAGTGAGAGTGAATGAGAGTGAGTGAGAGTGAGAGTCAGAGAGACTGAGAGTGAGAGTGAGCGAGAGTGAGTGAGAGTGAGAGTGAGTGAGAGTGTGAGTGAGTGTGAGTGAGAGTGAGTGAGAGTGAGAGTGAGAGTGTGAGAGAGTGAGAGTCAGAGTGAGTGAGAGAAAGAGTGAATGAGAGTGAGTGAGAGTGAGAGTCAGAGAGACTGAGAGTGAGAGTGAGTGAAAGTGAGTGAGAGTGAGAGTGAGTGAGAGTGTGAGTGAGAGTGAGTGAGAGTGAGAGTGAGAATGAGTGAGAGTGAGAGAGAGTGAGTGAGAGTGAGAGAGAGTGAGAGTGAGTGAGAGTGTGAGTGAGTGAGAGTGAGAGTGAGTGTGAGAGAGTGAGAGTGAGAGTAAGAGTGAGAGTGAGTGAGTGAGAGAGAGTGTGTGAGAGTGAGATAGTGAGAGAGAGTGAGAGTGCGAGTGAGTGAGAGTGAGAGTGAGAGTGAGTGAGTGAGAGTGAGAGAGATTGAGATTGAGATTGAGATTGAGATTGAGAGTGAGTGGAGAGTGAGAGTGAGAGTGAGAGAGAGTGAGAGTAAGTGAGAGTGAGTGTGAGTGTGAGTGAAAGAGAGTGAGAGTGAAATTGAGAGTGAGTGAGAGTGAGAGTGAGAGTGAGAAAGAGTGAGAGTGAGAGTGAGAGTGAGTGAGAGTGAGAGTGAGTTAGAGTGAGAGTGAGTGTGAGTGTGAGTGAGAGTGAGAGTGAGAGTGAGAATGAGTGAGAGTGAGTGAGAGTGAGAGTGAGAGTGAGAGAGAGTAAGCTATGGTGAGTGTGAGTGACAGTAAGAGCGAGTGAGAGTGAGCGAGAGTGAGAGTGAAGTAGAGTGCGAGTGAGAGTGAGTGTGAGAGTGAGTGTGTGAGTGAGAGAGTGAGAGAATGAGATTGAGTGAGAGTGAGTGAGAGTGAGAGTCAGAGAGACTGAGAGTGAGAGTGAGCGAGAGTGAGTGAGAGTGAGAGTGAGTGAGAGTGTGAGTGAGTGTGAGGTGAGAGTGAGTGAGAGTGAGAGTGAGAGTGTGAGAGAGTGAGAGTCAGAGTGAGTGAGAGAAAGAGTGAATGAGAGTGAGTGAGAGTGAGAGTCAGAGAGACTGAGAGTGAGAGTGAGTGAAAGTGAGTGAGAGTGAGAGTGAGTGAGAGTGTGAGTGAGTGTGAGTGAGAGTGAGTGAGAGTGAGAGTGAGAATGAGTGAGAGTGAGAGAGAGTGAGTGAGAGTGAGAGAGAGTGAGAGTGAGTGAGAGTGTGAGTGAGTGAGAGTGAGAGTGAGTGTGAGAGAGTGAGAGTGAGAGTAAGGAGAGTGAGTGAGTGAGAGAGAGTGTGTGAGAGTGAGAGAGTGAGAGAGAGTGAGAGTGCGAGTGAGTGAGAATGAGAGTGAGAGTGAGTGAGTGAGAGTGAGAGAGATTGAGATTGAGATTGAGATTGAGATTGAGAGTGAGTGAGAGTGAGAGTGAGAGAGAGTGAGAGTAAGTGAGAGTGAGTGTGAGTGTGAGTGAAAGAGAGTGAGAGTGAAATTGAGAGTGAGTGAGAGTGAGAGTGAGAGTGAGAAAGAGTGAGAGTGAGAGTGAGAGTGAGAGTGAGTGAGAGTGAGAGTGAGTTAGAGTGAGAGTGAGTGTGAGTGTGAGTGAGAGTGAGAGTGAGAAGTGAGAATGAGTGAGAGTGAGTGAGAGTGAGAGTGAGAGTGAGAGAGAGTAAGCTATGGTGAGTGTGAGTGACAGTAAGAGCGAGTGAGAGTGAGCGAGAGTGAGAGTGAAGTAGAGTGAGAGTGAGAGTGAGTGTGAGAGTGAGTGTGAGTGAGAGTGAGTGAGAATGAGAGTGAGTGAGAGTGAGAGTGAGTGAGAGTGAGAGTAAGTGAAAGATTGAGTGAGAGTGAGTGAGAGTGAGTGAGAGTGAGAGTGAAATTGAGAGTGACTGAGAGTGAGAGTGAGAAAGAGTGAGAGTGAGAGTGAGTGAGAGTGAGTGAGAGTGAGAGTGAGAGTGAGAGTGAGAATGAGTGAGAGTGAGAGTGAGAGTGTGGGAGAGTAAGCTATGGTGAGTGTGAGTGAGAGTAAGAGCGAGTGATAGTGAGAGTGAGCGAGAGTAAGAGTGAGTGAGAGTGAGAGTGAGAGTGAGTGTGAGTGAGAGTGAGAGTGAGTGAGAGTGAGTGAGAATGAGAGTGAGTGAGAGTGAGAGTGAGTGAGAGTGAGAGTGAGTGAGAGTGAGAGTGAGAGTGAGTGAGAGTGAGTGAGAGTGAGAGTGACATTGAGAGTGAGTGTGAGTGAGAGTGAGAAAGAGTGAGAGTGAGAGTGAATGAGAGTAAGAGTGAGTGAGAGTGAGGGTGAGTGTGAGTGTGAGTGAGAGTGAGAGTGAGAATG
>NW_027253241.1:0-16974 GCF_044704955.1 Pristiophorus japonicus
CCCCCGCCTCTCTCCCCCGCCTCTCTCTCCCCTCTCCCACCTCTCTTCCCCCCCCTCTCCCCCGCCTCTCTCCCCGCCTCTCTCTCCCTCCTCCCTCTCTCTCCACCCTCTCTCTCCCCCCTCTCTCTCCCCCTCTCTCTCCCCCCTCTCTCTCCCCCCTCTCTCTCCCCCGCCTCTCTCTCCCCCGCCTCTCTCTCCCCTCTCTCTCTCCCCCCGCCTCTCTCTCCCGCCTCTCTCTCCCCCGCCTCTCTCTCTCCCTTTCTCTCCCCACCCCCTCTCTCTCCCCCCGCCTCTCTCTCCCCCTCTCTCTCCCCCGCCTCTCTCTCCCCGCCGCCTCTCTCTCCCCCGCCTGTCTCTCCCCCCCTCTCTCTCCCTTCTCTCTCTCCCCCCGCTCTCTCTCACCCCGCTCTCTCCCCCCGCTCTCTCTCCCCCCGCTCTCTCTCCCCCCGCTCTCTCTCCCCCCGCTCTCTCCCCCGCATCTCTCTCCCCCGCCTCTCTCTCCCCCCTCTCTCTCCCCCCGCCTCTCTCTCCCCCGCCTCTCTCTTCCCCCCCCTCTCTCCCCCCACCTCTCTCTCCCCCCACCTCTCTCTCCCCCGCCTCTCTCTCCCCCCCTCTCTCTCCCCCTCTCTCTCCCCCCTCTCTCTCCCCCCCGCCTCTCTCCCCCCGCCTCTCTCTCCCCCCCCTCTCTCTCCCCCCCCACTCTCTCCCCCCCCACTCTCTCCCCCCCCACTCTCTCTCCCCCCGCCTCTCTCTCCCCCCGCCTCTCTCTCCCCCCGCCTCTCTCTCCCCCCCGCCTCTCTCTCCCCGCCTCTCTCTCCCCCCCTAGCTCACCCCCTCGCCTCTCTCCCCCACTCCTCTCTCCCCCCCCCACTCCCCCTGTGTTTCTATCTCCCCCCCCCACTCCACCTGTGTTTCTATCCCCCCCCCCACTCCCCCTGTGTTTCTATCCCCCCCCCACTCCCCTGTGTTTCTATCTCCCCCCCCCACTCCCCTTGTGTTTCTATCCACCCCCCCACTCCCCTTGTGTTTCTATCCACCCCCCCACTCCCCTTGTGTTTCTATCCACCCCCCCACTCCCCCTGTGTTTTTATCTCCCCCCCCGCCACTCCCCCTGTGTTTCTATCCCCCCCCACTCCCCCTGTGTTTCTATCCCCCCCCACTCCCCCTGTGTTTCTATCTCCCCCACCCACTCCCCTGTATTTCTATCCCCCCCCACTCCCCCTGTGTTTCTATCCCCCCCCCCACTCCCCCTGTGTTTCTATCTCCCCCCCACTCCCCCTGTGTTTCTATCCCCCCCCCACTCCCCCTGTGTTTCTATCTCCCCCCCACTCCCCCTGTGTTTCTATCCCCCCCCCCCACTCCCCCTGTGTTTCTATCCCCCCCCCCACTCCCCCTGTGTTTCTATCTCCCCCCACTCCCCCTGTGTTTCTATCTCCCCCCCCACTCCCCCTGTGTTTCTATCCCCCCCCCCACTCCCCCTGTGTTTCTATCTCCCCCCCCACTCCCCCTGTGTTTCTATCCCCCCCCCCACTCCCCCTGTGTTTCTATCTCCCCCCCCCACTCCCCCTGTGTTTCTATCTCCCCCCCCCATTCCCCCTGTGTTTCTATCCCCCCCCACTCCCCCTGTGTTTCTATCCCCCCCCCACTCCCCCTGTGTTTCTATCTCCCCCCCCCCACTCCCCCTGTGTTTCTATCTCCCCCCCCCCACTCCCCTGTGTTTCTATCCCCCCCCCCACTCCCCCTGTGTTTCTATCTCCCCCCCCCACTCCCCCTGTGTTTCTGTCTCCCCCCACTCCCCCTGTGTTTCTATCCCCCCCACTCCCCCTGTGTTTCTATCTCCCCCCCCCCACTCCCCCTGTGTTTCTATCCCCCCCCCACTCCCCCTGTGTTTCTATCTCCCCCCCCCCACTCCCCCTGTGTTTCTATCCCCCCCCACTCCCCCTGTGTTTCTATCCCCCCCCCCCACTCCCCCTGTGTTTCTGTCTCCCCCCCCCACTCCCCCTGTGTTTCTATCCCCCCCCCACTCCCCCTGTGTTTCTATCCCCCCCCCCCACTCCCCCTGTGTTTCTATCTCCCCCCCCCACTCCCCCTGTGTTTCTATCCCGCCCCCCACTCCCCCTGTGTTTCTATCTCCCCCCCCACTCCCCCTGTGTTTCTATCTCCCCCCCCACTCCCCCTGTGTTTCTATCCCCCCCCCACTCCCCCTGTGTTTCTATCTCCCCCCCCACTCCCCCTGTGTTTCTATCTCCCCCCCCACTCCCCCTGTGTTTCTATCTCCCCCCCACTCCCCCTGTGTTTCTATCCCCCCCCCACTCCCCCTGTGTTTCTATCCCCCCCCCACTCCCCCTGTGTTTCTATCTCCCCCCCACTCCCCCTGTGTTTCTATCCCCCCCCCCCCACTCCCCCTGTGTTTCTATCCCCCCCCCCACTCCCCCTGTGTTTCTATCTCCCCCCACTCCCCCTGTGTTTCTATCCCCCCCCACTCCCCCTGTGTTTCTATCCCCCCCCACTCCCCCTGTGTTTCTATCCCCCCCCCACTCCCCCTGTGTTTCTATCCTCCCCCCCACTCCCCCTGTGTTTCTATCCCCCCCCCCCACTCCCCCTGTGTTTCTATCCTCCCCCCACTCCCCCTGTGTTTCTATCCCCCCCCACTCCCCCTGTGTTTCTATCCCCCCCCACTCCCCCTGTGTTTCTATCTCCCCCCCACTCCCCCTGTGTTTCTATCTCCCCCACTCCCCCTGTGTTTCTATCCCCCCCCACTCCCCCTGTGTTTCTATCCCCCCCCCCACTCCCCCTGTGTTTCTATCTCCCCCCACTCCCCCTGTGTTTCTATCTCCCCCCCACTCCCCCTGTGTTTCTATCCCCCCCCACTCCCCCTGTGTTTCTATCCCCCCCCCCCACTCCCCCTGTGTTTCTATCCCCCCCCACTCCCCCTGTGTTTCTATCTCCCCCCCACTCCCCCTGTGTTTCTATCCCCCCCCCACTCCCCCTGTGTTTCTATTCCCCCCCCCCACTCCCCCTGTGTTTCTATCTCCCCCCCACTCCCCCTGTGTTTCTATCCCCCCCACTCCCCCTGTGTTTCTATCCCCCCCCCACTCCCCCTGTGTGTCTATCTCCCCCCCCCCCACTCCCCCTGTGTTTCTATCTCCCCCCCCCCCCACTCCCCCTGTGTTTCTATCTCCCCCCCCACTCCCCCTGTGTTTCTATCCCCCCCCCCACTCCCCCTGTGTTTCTACCCCCCCCCACTCCCCCTGTGTTTCTACCCCCCCCACACCCCCTGTGTTTCTATCCCCCCCCCCACACCCCCTGTGTTTCTATCCCCCCCCCACTCCCCCTGTGTTTCTATCCGCCCCCCCCCCCACTCCCCCTGTGTTTCTATCCCCCCCCCACTCCCCCTGTGTTTCTATCCCCCCCCCCCACTCCCCCTGTGTTTCTATCTCCCCCCCCCCCCACTCCCCCTGTGTTTCTATCTCCCCCCCCACTCCCCCTGTGTTTCTATCCCCCCCCCCCACTCCCCCTGTGTTTCTACCCCCCCCCACTCCCCCTGTGTTTCTATCTCCCCCCACTCCCCCTGTGTTTCTATCTCCCCCCCCCACTCCCCCTGTGTTTCTACCCCCCCCCACTCCCCCTGTGTTTCTATCTCCCCCCACACTCCCCCTGTGTTTCTATCCCCCCCCCCACTCCCCCTGTGTTTCTATCCCCCCTCCCACTCCCCCTGTGTTTCTATCTCCCCCCCACTCCCCCTGTGTTTCTATCTCCCCCCCACTCCCCCTGTGTTTCTATCTCCCCCCACTCCCCCTGTGTTTCTATCTCCCCCCCCACTCCCCCTGTGTTTCTATCCCCCCCCACTCCCCCTGTGTTTCTATCCCCCCTCCCACTCACCCTGTGTTTCTATCCCCCCCCCCACTCCCCCTGTGTTTCTATCTCCCCCCCCCCCACTCCCCCTGTGTTTCTATCCCCCCCCCACTCCCCCTGTGTTTCTATCTCCCCCCACTCCCCCTGTGTTTCTATCCCCCCCCCACTCCCCCTGTGTTTCTATCCCCCCCCCACTCCCCCTGTGTTTCTATCTCCCCCCCCACTCCCCTGTGTTTCTATCTCCCCCCCCACTCCCCCTGTGTTTCTATCCCCCCCCACTCCCCCTGTGTTTCTATCCCCCCCCCCCCCACTCCCCCTGTGTTTCTATCTCCCCCCCACTCCCCCTGTGTTTCTATCTCCCCCCCACTCCCCCTGTGTTTCTATCCCCCCCCCCACTCCCCCTGTGTTTCTATCTCCCCCACCCACTCCCCCTGTGTTTCTATCTCCCCCCCCCACTCCCCCTGTGTTTCTACCCCCCCACACTCCCCCTGTGTTTCTATCCCCCCCCCCACACCCCCTGTGTTTCTATCCCCCCCCCACTCCCCCTGTGTTTCTATCCCCCCCCCACTCCCCCTGTGTTTCTATCCCCCCCCACTCCCCCTGTGTTTCTATCCCCCCCCCACTCCCCCTGTGTTTCTATCCCCCCCCCCCACTCCCCCTGTGTTTCTATCTCCCCCCCCCACTCCCCCTGTGTTTCTATCCCCCCCCCCACTCCCCCTGTGTTTCTATCCCCCCCCCACTCTCCCTGTGTTTCTATCTCCCCCCCCACTCCCCCTGTGTTTCTATCTCCCCCCCCACTCTCCCCTGTGTTTCTATCTCCCCCCCCACTCCCCCTGTGTTTCTATCCCCCCCCACTCTCCCCTGTGTTTCTATCTCCCCCCCCACTCCCCCTGTGTTTCTATCCCCCCCCACTCCCCTGTGTTTCTATCCCCCCCCCCACTCCCCCTGTGTTTCTATCCCCCCCCCCACTCCCCCTGTGTTTCTATCTCCCCCCCCACTCCCCCTGTGTTTCTATCCCCCCCCCCACTCCCCCTGTGTTTCTATCCCCCCCCCCACTCTCCCTGTGTTTCTATCTCCCCCCCCACTCCCCCTGTGTTTCTATCTCCCCCCCCCACTCTCCCTGTGTTTCTATCTCCCCCCCCCACTCCCCCTGTGTTTCTATCCCCCCCCCACTCTCCCTGTGTTTCTATCCCCCCCCCACTCCCCCTGTGTTTCTATCTCCCCCCCACTCCCCCTGTGTTTCTATCCCCTCCCCACTCCCCCTGTGTTTCTATCTCCCCCCCCCCACTCCCCCTGTGTTTCTATCTCCCCCCCCCCACTCCCCCTGTGTTTCTGTCTCCCCCCCACTCCCCCTGTGTTTCTATCCCCCCCCCCACTCCCCCTGTGTTTCTATCTCCCCCCCCCACTCCCCCTGTGTTTCTATCTCCCCCCCCACTCCCCCTGTGTTTCTATCCCCCCCCCCACTCCCCCTGTGTTTCTATCCCCCCCCCCCACTCCCCCTGTGTTTCTATCCCCCCCCCACTCCCCCTGTGTTTCTATCCCCCCCCACTCCCCCTGTGTTTCTATCTCCCCCCCCCCACTCCCCCTGTGTTTCTATCCCCCCCCCACTCCCCCTGTGTTTCTATCCCCCCCCACTCCCCCTGTGTTTCTATCCCCCCCCACTCCCCCTGTGTTTCTATCTCCCCCCCCCACTCCCCCTGTGTTTCTATCCCCCCCCCACTCCCCCTGTGTTTCTATCTCCCCCCCCCCACTCCCCCTGTGTTTCTATCCCCCCCCCACTCCCCCTGTGTTTCTATCCCCCCCCCCCACTCCCCCTGTGTTTCTATCCCCCCCCCACTCCCCCTGTGTTTCTATCTCCCCCCCCCACTCCCCCTGTGTTTCTATCCCCCCCCCCCACTCCCCCTGTGTTTCTATCCCCCCCCCCACTCCCCCTGTGTTTCTATCCCCCCCCCCCACTCCCCCTGTGTTTCTATCCCCCCCCCCACTCCCCCTGTGTTTCTATCCCCCCCCCACTCCCCCTGTGTTTCTATCTCCCCCCCCCACTCCCCCTGTGTTTCTATCCCCCCCCCCACTCCCCCTGTGTTTCTATCCCCCCCCCACTCCCCCTGTGTTTCTATCCCCCCCCCCACTCCCCCTGTGTTTCTATCTCCCCCCCCCACTCCCCCTGTGTTTCTATCCCGCCCCCCACTCCCCCTGTGTTTCTATCTCCCCCCCCACTCCCCCTGTGTTTCTATCCCGCCCCCCACTCCCCCTGTGTTTCTATCCCCCCCCCACTCCCCCTGTGTTTCTATCCCCCCCCCCCCACTCCCCCTGTGTTTCTATCCCCCCCCCCACTCCCCCTGTGTTTCTATCCCCCCCCCCCACTCCCCCTGTGTTTCTATCCCCCCCCCCACTCCCCCTGTGTTTCTATCCCCCCCCCACTCCCCCTGTGTTTCTATCTCCCCCCCACTCCCCCTGTGTTTCTATCCCCCCCCCACTCCCCCTGTGTTTCTATCTCCCCCCCCCACTCCCCCTGTGTTTCTATCTCCCCCCCCACTCCCCCTGTGTGTCTATCTCCCCCCCCCCCACTCCCCCTGTGTTTCTATCTCCCCCCCCCCCACTCCCCCTGTGTTTCTATCTCCCCCCCCACTCCCCCTGTGTTTCTATCCCCCCCCCACTCCCCCTGTGTTTCTATCTCCCCCCCCACTCCCCCTGTGTTTCTATCCCCCCCCCCACTCCCCCTGTGTTTCTATCCCCCCCCCCACTCCCCCTGTGTTTCTATCCCCCCCCCCACTCCCCCTGTGTTTCTATCCCCCCCCCACTCCCCCTGTGTTTCTATCCCCCCCCCCACTCCCCCTGTGTTTCTATCTCCCCCCCCCACTCCCCCTGTGTTTCTATCCCCCCCCCCACTCCCCCTGTGTTTCTACCCCCCCCACACCCCCTGTGTTTCTATCCCCCCCCCCACACCCCCTGTGTTTCTATCCCCCCCCCACTCCCCCTGTGTTTCTATCCGCCCCCCCCCCCACTCCCCCTGTGTTTCTATCCCCCCCCCACTCCCCCTGTGTTTCTATCCCCCCCCACTCCCCCTGTGTTTCTATCCCCCCCCACTCCCCCTGTGTTTCTATCCCCCCCCCCCACTCCCCTGTGTTTCTATCTCCCCCCCCCACTCCCCCTGTGTTTCTATCCCCCCCCCCACTCTCCCTGTGTTTCTATCTCCCCCCCCCACTCCCCCTGTGTTTCTATCTCCCCCCCCCACTCTCCCTGTGTTTCTATCTCCCCCCCCACTCCCCCTGTGTTCTATCCCCCCCCCCACTCTCCCTGTGTTTCTATCCCCCCCCCACTCCCCCTGTGTTTCTATCTCCCCCCCCACTCCCCCTGTGTTTCTATCCCCCCCACTCCCCCTGTGTTTCTATCTCCCCCCCCCACTCCCCCTGTGTTTCTATCCCCTCCCCCCCCCCACTCTCCCTGTGTTTCTATCCCCCCCCCACTCCCCCTGTGTTTCTATCCCCCCCCCCACTCCCCCTGTGTTTCTATCTCCCCCCCCACTCCCCCTGTGTTTCTATCCCCCCCCCCACTCCCCCTGTGTTTCTATCTCCCCCCCCCACTCCCCCTGTGTTTCTATCTCCCCCCCCCACTCCCCCTGTGTTTCTATCTCCCCCCCCCCACTCCCCCTGTGTTTCTATCCCCCCCCCACTCCCCCTGTGTTTCTATTCCCCCCCCACTCCCCCTGTGTTTCTATCCCCCCCCCACTCCCCCTGTGTTTCTATCTCCCCCCCCCCACTCCCCCTGTGTTTCTATCTCCCCCCCCCCACTCCCCCTGTGTTTCTATCCCCCCCCCCACTCCCCCTGTGTTTCTATCTCCCCCCCCCACTCCCCCTGTGTTTCTGTCTCCCCCCCACTCCCCCTGTGTTTCTATCCCCCCCCACTCCCCCTGTGTTTCTATCTCCCCCCCCCACTCCCCCTGTGTTTCTATCCCCCCCCACTCCCCCTGTGTTTCTATCTCCCCCCCCCCACTCCCCCTGTGTTTCTATCCCCCCCCCACTCCCCCTGTGTTTCTATCCCCCCCCCCACTCCCCCTGTGTTTCTGTCTCCCCCCCCCACTCCCCCTGTGTTTCTATCCCCCCCCACTCCCCCTGTGTTTCTATCCCCCCCCCCACTCCCCCTGTGTTTCTATCTCCCCCCCCCACTCCCCCTGTGTTTCTATCCCGCCCCCCACTCCCCCTGTGTTTCTATCTCCCCCCCCACTCCCCCTGTGTTTCTATCTCCCCCCCCACTCCCCCTGTGTTTCTATCCCCCCCCCACTCCCCCTGTGTTTCTATCTCCCCCCCACTCCCCCTGTGTTTCTATCCCCCCCCCCACTCCCCCTGTGTTTCTATCCCCCCCCCACTCCCCCTGTGTTTCTATCTCCCCCCCACTCCCCCTGTGTTTCTATCCCCCCCCCCACTCCCCCTGTGTTTCTATCCCCCCCCCCCACTCCCCCTGTGTTTCTATCCCGCCCCCCACTCCCCCTGTGTTTCTATCCCCCCCCCTCTCCCCCTGTGTTTCTATCTCCCCCCCCCACTCCCCCTGTGTTTCTATCCCCCCCCACTCCCCCTGTGTTTCTATCTCCCCCCCCCCACTCCCCCTGTGTTTCTATCTCCCCCCCCCACTCCCCCTGTGTTTCTATCCCCCCCCCACTCCCCCTGTGTTTCTATCCCCCCCCCACTCCCCCTGTGTTTCTATCTCCCCCCCACTCCCCCTGTGTTTCTATCTCCCCCCCCCACTCCCCCTGTGTTTCTATCTCCCCCCCCCCACTCCCCCTGTGTTTCTATCTCCCCCCCCCCACTCCCCCTGTGTTTCTATCCCCCCTCCCACTCCCCCTGTGTTTCTATCCCCCCTCCCACTCCCCCTGTGTTTCTATCTCCCCCCCCCCACTCCCCCTGTGTTTCTATCCCCCCTCCCACTCCCCCTGTGTTTCTCTCCCCCCCCCCCACTCCCCCTGTGTTTCTATCTCCCCCCCCACTCCCCCTGTGTTTCTATCCCCCCCCCACTCCCCCTGTGTTTCTATCTCCCCCCCCACTCCCCTGTGGTTCTATCCCCCCCCCCACTCCCCCTTTGTTTCTATCTCCCCCCCCACTCCCCCTGTGTTTCTATCTCCCCCCCCCACTCCCCCTGTGTTTCTATCCCCCCCCACTCCCCCTGTGTTTCTATCCCCCCCCCACTCCCCCTGTGTTTCTATCTCCCCCCCCCACTCCCCCTGTGTTTCTATCCCCCCCACTCCCCTGTGTTCCACTCCCCCTGTGTTTCTATCCCCCCCCCACTCCCCCTGTGTTTCTATCCCCCCCCCCACTCCCCCTGTGTTTCTATCTCCCCCCCCTCTCCCCCTGTGTTTCTATCCCCCCCCCCCCCACTCCCCCTGTGTTTCTATCCCCCCCCCCACTCCCCCTGTGTTTCTATCTCCCCCCCCCACTCCCCCTGTGTTTCTATCCCCCCCCCACTCCCCCTGTGTTTCTATCCCCCCCCCCACTCCCCCTGTGTTTCTATCCCCCCCCCACTCCCCCTGTGTTTCTATCCACCCCCCCCCACTCCCCCTGTGTTTCTATCTCCCCCCCCACTCCCCCTGTGTTTCTATCCCCCCCCCCACTCCCCCTGTGTTTCTATCTCCCCCCCCCACTCCCCCTGTGTTTCTATCCCCCCCCCACTCCCCCTGTGTTTCTATCTCCCCCCCCCACTCCCCCTGTGTTTCTATCTCCCCCCCCACTCCCCCTGTGTTTCTATCCCCCCCCACTCCCCCTGTGTTTCTATCCCCCCCCCCACTCCCCCTGTGTTTCTATCTCCCCCCCACTCCCCCTGTGTTTCTATCTCCCCCCCCCACTCCCCCTGTGTTTCTATCTCCCCCCCCCACTCCCCCTGTGTTTCTATCTCCCCCCCCCACTCCCCCTGTGTTTCTATCCCCCCTCCCACTCCCCCTGTGTTTCTATCCCCCCTCCCACTCCCCCTGTGTTTCTATCTCCCCCCCCCCACTCCCCCTGTGTTTCTATCCCCCCTCCCACTCCCCCTGTGTTTCTCTCCCCCCCCCCCACTCCCCCTGTGTTTCTATCTCCCCCCCCACTCCCCCTGTGTTTCTATCCCCCCCCCACTCCCCCTGTGTTTCTATCTCCCCCCCCACTCCCCTGTGGTTCTATCCCCCCCCCCACTCCCCCTTTGTTTCTATCTCCCCCCCCCACTCCCCCTTTGTTTCTATCTCTCCCCCCCCCACTCCCCCTGTGTTTCTATCCCCCCCCACTCCCCCTGTGTTTCTATCCCCCCCCCCACTCCCCCTGTGTTTCTATCTCCCCCCCCCACTCCCCCTGTGTTTCTATCCCCCCCCCCCACTCCCCCTGTGTTTCTATCCCCCCCCCACTCCCCCTGTGTTTCTATCCCCCCCCCCACTCCCCCTGTGTTTCTATCTCCCCCCTCTCCCCCTGTGTTTCTACCCCCCCCCACTCCCCCTGTGTTTCTATCCCCCCCCCCACTCCCCCTGTGTTTCTATCTCCCCCCCCCCACTCCCCCTGTGTTTCTATCCCCCCCCCACTCCCCCTGTGTTTCTATCCCCCCCCCCACTCCCCCTGTGTTTCTATCCCCCCCCCCACTCCCCCTGTGTTTCTATCCACCCCCCCCCCACTCCCCCTGTGTTTCTATCTCCCCCCCCACTCCCCCTGTGTTTCTATCTCCCCCCCCCACTCCCCCTGTGTTTCTATCCCCCCCCCCACTCCCCCTGTGTTTCTATCCCCCCCCCACTCCCCCTGTGTTTCTATCTCCCCCCCCACTCCCCCTGTGTTTCTATCCCCCCCCCCACTCCCCCTGTGTTTCTATCTCCCCCCCCCACTCCCCCTGTGTTTCTATCCCCCCCCCACTCCCCCTGTGTTTCTATCCCCCCCCACTCCCCCTGTGTTTCTATCCCCCCCCCCCCACTCCCCCTGTGTTTCTATCTCCCCCCCCCCACTCCCCCTGTGTTTCTATCCCCCCCCACTCCCCCTGTGTTTCTATCTCCCCCCCACTCCCCCTGTGTTTCTATCCCCCCCCCCACTCCCCCTGTGTTTCTATCCCCCCCCCCACTCCCCCTGTGTGTCTATCCCCCCCCACTCCCCCTGTGTTTCTATCCCCCCCCCACTCCCCCTGTGTTTCTATCCCCCCCCCCCACTCCCCCTGTGTTTCTATCCCCCCCCCCCCACTCCCCCTGTGTTTCTATCCCCCCCCCCACTCCCCCTGTGTTTCTATCCCCCCCCCCCACTCCCCCTGTGTTTCTATCCCCCCCCCCACTCCCCCTGTGTTTCTATCCCCCCCCCCACTCCCCCTGTGTTTCTATCCCCCCCCCCCACTCCCCCTGTGTTTCTATCCCCCCCCCACTCCCCCTGTGTTTCTCTCCTTCCCCCACTCCCCCTGTGTTTCTATCTCCCCCCCCCCACTCCCCCTGTGTTTCTATCCCCCCCCCCACTCCCCCTGTGTTTCTATCCCCCCCCCACTCCCCCTGTGTTTCTATCCCCCCCCCCACTCCCCCTGTGTTTCTATCCCCCCCCCCACTCCCCCTGTGTTTCTATCCCCCCCCCCCACTCCCCCTGTGTTTCTATCTCCCCCCCCCCCACTCCCCCTGTGTTTCTATCTCCCCCCCCACTCCCCCTGTGTTTCTATCCCCCCCCCCACTCCCCCTGTGTTTCTATCTCCCCCCCCACTCCCCCTGTGTTTCTATCTCCCCCCCCCACTCCCCCTGTGTGTCTATCCCCCCCCCCCACTCCCCCTGTGTTTCTATCACCCCCCACTCCCCCTGTGTTTCTATCCCCCCCCCCACTCCCCCTGTGTTTCTATCCTCCCCCCACTCCCCCTGTGTGTCTATCTCCCCCCCCCCACTCCCCCTGTGTTTCTATCCCCCCCCCACTCCCCCTGTGTTTCTATCCCCCCCCCACTCCCCCTGTGTTTCTATCCCCCCCCACTCCCCCTGTGTTTCTATCTCCCCCCCCCACTCCCCCTGTGTCTCCCCCCCCACTCCCCCTGTGTTTCTATCCCCCCCCCCCACTCCCCCTGTGTTTCTATCCCCCCCCCACTCCCCCTGTGTTTCTATCCCCCCTCCCACTCCCCCTGTGTCTCTCCCCCCACTCCCCCTGTGTCTCTCCCCCCCCACTCCCCCTGTGTCTCTCCCCCCCCCACTCCCCCTGTGTCTCTCCCCCTCCCTGTGTCTCCCCCCCCCCCCAATCCCCCTGTGTCTCTCCCCCCCCCACTCCCCCTGTGTTTCTATCCCCCCCACTCCCCCTGTGTCTCCCCCCCCCCACTCCCCCTGTGTCTCCCCCCCCCACTCCCCCTGTGTCTCTCCCCCCCCACTCCCCCTGTGTCTCTCCCCCCCCCACTCCCCCTGTGTTTCTATCCCCCCCCCACTCCCCCTGTGTCTCCCCCCCCCACTCCCCCTGTGTCTCTCCCCCCCCACTCCCCCTGTGTCTCTCCCCCCCCCACTCCCCCTGTGTTTCTATCCCCCCCCCCACTCCCCCTGTGTCTCTCCCCCCCCACTCCCCCTGTGTTTCTATCCCCCCCCCCACTCCCCCTGTGTTTCTATCCCCCCTCCCACTCCCCCTGTGTTTCTATCCCCCCCCCCACTCCCTTGTGTTTCTATCCCCCCCCCACTCCCCCTGTGTTTCTATCTCCCCCCCCACTCCCCCTGTGTTTCTATCCCCCCTCCCACTCCCCCTGTGTTTCTATCCCCCCCCCTACTCCCCCTGTGTTTCTATCCCCCCTCCCACTCCCCCTGTGTCTCTCCCCCCCCACTCCCCCTGTGTCTCTCCCCCCCCACTCCCCCTGTGTCTCCCCCCCCCACTCCCCCTGTGTCTCTCCCCCCCCCACTCCCCCTGTGTCTCTCCCCCCCCCACTCCCCCTGTGTCTCTCCCCCCCACTCCCCCTGTGTCTCTCCCCCCCCCACTCCCCCTGTGTCTCTCCCCCCCCCACTCCCCCTGTGTCTCTCCCCCCCCCCACTCCCCCTGTGTCTCTCCCCCCCCCACTCCCCCTGTGTCTCCCCCCCCACTCCCCCTTTGTCTCCCCCCCCCACTCCCCCTGTGTCTCTCCCCCCCCCACTCCCCCTGTGTCTCTCCCCCCCCACTCCCCCTGTGTCTCTCCCCCCCCACTCCCCCTGTGTCTCTCCCCCCCCACTCCCCCTGTGTCTCTCCCCCCCCACTCCCCCTGTGTTTCTATCCTCCCCCCACTCCCCCTGTGTTTCTATCTCCCCCCCACTCCCCCTGTGTTTCTATCTCCCCCCCCCCACTCCCCCTGTGTTTCTATCACCCCCCACTCCCCCTGTGTGTCTATCCCCCCCCCCCCCACTCCCCCTGTGTTTCTATCCCCCCCCACTCCCCCTGTGTTTCTATCCCCCCCCACTCCCCCTGTGTTTCTATCTCCCCCCCCCCACTCCCCCTGTGTTTCTATCCCCCCCCCCACTCCCCCTGTGTTTCTATCCCCCCCCCCCACTCCCCCTGTGTTTCTATCCCCCCCCCACTCCCCCTGTGTTTCTATCTCCCCCCCCCCACTCCCCCTGTGTTTCTATCCCCCCCCCACTCCCCCTGTGTTTCTATCCCCCCTCCCACTCCCCCTGTGTCTCTCCCCCCCCACTCCCCCTGTGTCTCTCCCCCTCCACTCCCCCTGTGTCTCCCCCCCCCACTCCCCCTGTGTCTCTCCCCCCCCACTCCCCCTGTGTTTCTATCCCCCCTCCCACTCCCCCTGTGTTTCTATCCCCCCCCCTACTCCCCCTGTGTTTCTATCCCCCCTCCCACTCCCCCTGTGTCTCTCCCCCCCCACTCCCCCTGTGTCTCTCCCCCCCCCACTCCCCCTGTGTCTCTCCCCCCCCACTCCCCCTGTGTCTCTCCCCCCCACTCCCCCTGTGTCTCTCCCCCCCCACTCCCCCTGTGTTTCTATCCCCCCCCCACTCCCCCTGTGTCTCTCCCCCCCCCACTCCCCCTGTGTCTCTCCCCCCCCACTCCCCCTGTGTTTCTATCCCCCCCCCACTCCCCCTGTGTCTCTCCCCCCCCACTCCCCCTGTGTCTCTCCCCCCCCCACTCCCCCTGTGTCTCTCCCCCCCCCACTCCCCCTGTGTCTCTCCCCCCCCCACTCCCCCTGTGTCTCTTCCCCCCCCCACTCCCCCTGTGTCTCTCCCCCCCCACTCCCCCTGTGTCTCTCCCCCCCCCACTCCCCCTGTGTCTCTCCCCCCCCCACTCCCCCTGTGTCTCCCCCCCCCCCACTCCCCCTTTGTCTCCCCCCCCCACTCCCCCTGTGTCTCTCCCCCCCCCACTCCCCCTGTGTCTCTCCCCCCCCACTCCCCCTGTGTCTCTCCCCCCCCACTCCCCCTGTGTCTCTCCCCCCCCCCACTCCCCCTGTGTCTCTCCCCCCCCACTCCCCCTGTGTCTCTCCCCCCCCACTCCCCCCTGTGTCTCTCCCCCCCCCCACTCCCCCTGTGTCTCTCCCCCCCCCACTCCCCCTGTGTCTCTCCCCCCCCCACTCCCCCTGTGTCTCTCCCCCCCCACTCCCCCTGTGTCTCTCCCCCCCCCCCACTCCCCCTGTGTCTCTCCCACTCCCCCTGTGTCTCTCCCCCCCCCCACTCCCCCGGTGTTTCCAGGTCTGAC
Organism: Pristiophorus japonicus; assembly: GCF_044704955.1. Classification (NCBI taxonomy): domain Eukaryota; kingdom Metazoa; phylum Chordata; class Chondrichthyes; family Pristiophoridae; genus Pristiophorus; species Pristiophorus japonicus. Next base: position 14,448 of record NW_027253241.1, read on the forward strand.
TTTAGCTGAAGCTCTGAGCAGTCCCGATGACTGTGTGGAGTTTAGTTTGAGATATTCGATGTGATGCTCCACACAGTGTAATCCACCCCAGGGTCGGACTCCACAAATACAACACGGATTGAGTGAGTGCAAATGATTCGTAGAACAGATTCAACAAAGGAATATTCGTGCAATATTATCGTTATATCATCGCATCCAGAAACTGTCAGACTGTGATAATTATAAGCCTGGGCGGCAGTAAAGGTTGTTTGACCTTGTCTGTAAGCTGTCTGTGTTCTGCTCCCAAGGTGTTCACTGAGCTCAGTGCAAACTGTTCCCATATTACAAGCTCCACACACAACCCTTCCCTTCTCGGTTACCTCTGTCAATCAAATCATTAATGTCAAAAACATTGATCAAACAACACTTCCCATTTCATGGCTGTTCCCCCTGGGATCATTGGATCATCCTGCACCGTCAGAGCGAACAGACATCTGGCAACAATAACCGTCTCACAGTTTGCTTTTGCTGCTGTGTTTAAAGAGACAACTCGGCTTAACTCCTGTGGGAGTTGTGGCAAGTGAAGTGATTTCTGATCGACTGCACCTGCAGGACCAGGGGATCACTGAGCTCCTTCAGCAGTTCCCACTTTAACTGTGCATGTGCATTTGGTTTTGGTATTTATTATTATTTTTATAATTTGCTGTACAATGTAAAAAGTTATAAAATTGTGCGGAAGCTTTTGTTGGGGTTACTTTTATCGATGAGGTTGGTGTTGAAAGAGTCGTATTTATTGGGTGCAACACCTGTCCTTTTACCCCCTCCCTTCCCACTGTCCCGGGCCCCCCCCCAGTGACACACTGAGTCACTTGTACTTCTCTCAGTTTACTAAACTGTATTGTCTGCTCCCAGTGGGTCTCCTCCACATCGGGGAGACCCAGCGTAGATCGGGAGAGTGCTCCTGTCAGTCCGTGAGCCTGACCCTCAGCTTCCAGTGGTCTGTCCCTTCATTTCCCACTCCCACCTCTCCGTCCTCGGCCTCCTGCACTGTTCCAACCCTCAACGCACCCTCGAGGACCAGCACCTCACCTTTCGCTTCGGTCCTTTACAGCCTTCGGGACTCAACATCCAGTTCATCAATTTCAGGGTGTGACCGCTGGCCATCATTGGCTCTCTCCCCCTCCCCCCTCCCCTCCCCCTCCCCTACCCCCTCCTCCCCTCCCCTCCCCCTCCCCTCCCCTCCCCTCCTCCCTCCACTCCCTCCCCCCTCCTCCTCCCCTCCCCTCCCTCTCCCCCTCCCCCCCTCCCTCCCTCCCCTCCTCCTCCCCCTCCTCCCTCCCCTCCCTCCACTCCCCCCACTACCCCCTCCTCCCTCCCCTCCCTCCCCCCTCCCTCCTCTCCCCCCTCCCCTCCCCTCCCCTCTCCCTCTCCCACTCCCCTCCCCTCCCCTCCCTCCCCTCCCTCCCCTCCCCTCCCCTACCCCCTCCTCCCTCCCCTACCCCCTCCTCCCTCCCCTACCCCCTCCTCCCTCCACTACCCCCTCCTCCCTCCCCTTCCCTACCCCCTCCTCTCTCCCCCTCCCCTCCCCTCCCCTCCCTCTCCTCTCTCCCCACTCCCCCCTCCCACTCCCCCCTCCCACTCCCCTCCCCCCTCCCCTCCCCTCCCCTCCCCCCTCCCCCTCCCTACCCCCTCCGCCCTCCCCTCCTCTACCCCCTCCGCCCTCCCCTCCTCTCTCCCTCCCTCCCCTCCCCTCCCCTCCCTCCCCTCCTCCCTCCCCTCCCCTACCCCCTCCGCCTCTCCCTCCCTCTCTCCCCTCCCCTCCCCTCCCCTCCCCTACTCCCTCCGCCCTCCCCTCCTCTCTCCCCCTCCCCTCCCCTCCCTCTCCTCTCTCCCACTCCCCCCTCCCACTCCCCCCTCCCCTCCCCTCCCTCTCTCCCCTCCCCCCTCCCACTCCCCCCCATCCCCTCCCTCCCCCCCATCCCCTCCCTCCCCTCCGCTCTCCTCTCTCCCCCTCCCCTCCCCCTCCCCCCCCTCCTCCCTCCCCTCCCCTCCCCTCCCTCTCTCCCCCTCCTCCCTCCCCTCCTCTCTCCCCCTCCCCTCCCCTCCCCCTCCTCCCTCCCCTCCTCTCTCCCCCTCCTCCCTCCCCTCCTCTCTCCCCCTCCCCCTCCTCCCTCCCCTCCTCTCTCCCCCTCCTCCCTCCCCTCCTCTCTCCCCCTCCTCCCTCCCCTCCTCTCTCCCCCTCCCCTCCCCTCCCTCCCCTCCGCTCTCCTCTCTCCCCTCCCCCTCCCCCCTCCCCTACCCCCAAGCCCTGCCCTCTCCCCCAAACCCCTCACCCTCCACCTCCCCTTCACCCCCAACCCCCTCCTACCTCCCCTCCCCAAACCTCCCCCCCCCCCCAACACCCTCCCCTCCCCCCGCTGACCTTATGTAATTTTTCTCTCTCTCTGTCTCCAATGGTAGCTGGTCATTATCCCACCATCCCCCCTTATCTCGACGAATGTTTTTCGAACTCCGGCCATTCCCATTTCCATTGGGCCCATGGTCCCTG
>NW_027253242.1:0-16953 GCF_044704955.1 Pristiophorus japonicus
CAGTCTCTCTCTCTCTCACCCCTCAGTCTCTTTCTCACTCTCCACCCCCAGTTTCTCGTCCTCTCTCTCTCTCCCCCACAGTCTTTCTCTCTCTCCCCCTCAGTCTCTCTCTCTCCCCCCTCACTCGCTCTCTCTCCCCCTCAGTCTCTCTCTCGCCCCTCAGTCTCACTCTCTCTCACCCTCAGTCTCTCTCTCTCTCCCCCTCAGTCTCGCTCTCACCCCCTCAGTCTCTCTCTCTCTCCCCCTCAGTCTCTCTCTCTCCCCCTCAGTCTCTCTCTACTCACCCTCTCAGTCTCTATCTCTCTTTCTCCCCCCAGTCTCTCTCTTTCTCCCTCTCCCCCACAGTCTCTCCCTCTCTCCCCCTCAGTCTCTCTCACTCCCCCTCAGTCTCTCTCTCTCCCCTCAGTCTCTCTCTCTCCCCCTCAGTCTCTCTTTCTCTCCCCTCAGTCTCTCTCTCTCTCTCCCTCAATCTCTCTCTCTCTCCCCCTCAATCTCGCTTTATCCCTCCCCCTTAGTCTCTCTCTCTCTACTCCTCAGTCTCTCTCTCTCACCCCCTCAGTCTCTCTCTCTGTCTCCCCCTCAGTCTCTTTCCCTCTCTCCCCCCAGTCCCTCTCCCTCTCTCTCTCTCTCCCACAGTCTCTCTCTCTCCCCCTCAGTGTCGCTGTCCCCCCCTCAGTTTCTATCTCCCCGCCTTCGTCTCTATCTACCCCCTCAGTCTCTCTCTTCCCCCTCAGTCTCTGTCTTTCTCCCTCCCCACCTCACTCTCCCTCTCTCTCTCTCCCCCTCAGTCCCTCTCTCTCTCTCTCTCTCTCCCTCAGTCTCTCTCTCGCTCCCTCTCAGTCTCACCCTCGCTCCCCTTCAGTCTCTCCATCGCTCCCCCTCAGTCTTTCTCTCTCCCCCTCAGTCTCTCTATTCCTCCCCCGCTCAGTCTCTCTCTCTCTCTCTCCCCCTCAGTCTCTCTCTCCCCCCCTCAGTCTCCTTCTCCCCCCCTCAGTCTCTCCCTCTCCCCCTCAATCTCTCCCCCCCCGCAGTCTCTCCCCCCCTCGTCTCTCTCTCTATTTCCCCTCAGTCTCTCTCTCACTCCCTCTCAGTCTCTCTCTGTCTCTCCCCCTCAGTCTCTCTCTCTCTCACCCCGCTCTCTCTACCCCTCAGTCTCTCTCTCTCTCTACCCCTCAGTCTCTCCAGCTCTCTCCCGATCAGTCTCTCTCTCTCTCTCTCTCTCTCTCTCTCTCTTTCTCTCTCTCTCTCCCCCCATCAGTCTCTCTCTCCCGCCGTCAGTCTCTATCTCTTTCTCTCTCCCCCTCAGTCTCTCCCTCGCTCCCCTCAGTCTCTCCCTCACTCCACCTCAGTCTCTCCCCCTCTCCCCCTCAGTCTCTCCCTCTCTCCCACTCAGTCTCTCTCTCTCTCTCAGTCTCTCTCTCTCTCTCCCCCCCCCCTCAGTCTCTCTCTCTCCCCCTCAGTCTCTCTCTCTCTCCCCCTCAGTCTCTCCCTCTCTCTCCCTCAGTCTCTCCCTCTCTCCCCCTTAGTCTCTCTCTCTTGCTCTCTCTCTCTCTCCCTCAGTCTCGCTCTCTCCCACTCAGTCTCTCTCTCTCAGTCTCTCTCTCTCCCCCTCATTCTCTCTCTCTCCCACTCAGTCCCTCTCTCTCTCTCACCCTCAGTCTCTCTCTCTCTATCCCCCCTCAGCCTCTCTCTATCTCCCCCTCAGTCTCTCTCGCTCCCTCTCAGTCTCTCTCTCTCTCTCTCTCTCCCACTCAGTCTCTCCCTCTCTCTCTCTCTCTCCCATCAGTCTCTCTCTCTCCCCCTCAGTCTCTCTCTCTGTCTCTTTCCCGCCATCAGCCTGTATCTCTTTCTCTGTCCCCCTCAGTCTCTCCCTCGATCCCCCTCAGTCTCTTCCTCTCTGCCCCTCAGTCTCTCCCTCTCTCCCCCTCAGTCTCTCTCTCTCGCTCTCTCTCTCATTCCCTCAGTCTCTCTCTCGCTCTTTGCCCCCATCAGTCTCTATCTCTCTCTCTCTCCCACTCAGTCTCTCTCTCTCTCTCAGTATCTCTCTCTCTCTCTCTTTCCCCCTCAGTCTCTCTCTCTCCCCCTCAGTCTCTCCCTCTCTCCCCCTCAGTCTCTCCCTCTCCCCCCCTCAGTCTCTCTCTCCCTCAGTCTATCTCTCTCCCTCAGTCTATCGCTCTCTCTCCCCATCAGTCTCTCTCTCTCTCTCTCCCCCTCAGTCTCTCTCTCTCTCCGCCCCTCAGTCTCTCTCTCTCTCTCTCTCTCTCCCTCAGTCTCTCTCTAGCTCCCCCTCAGTCTCTCCCTCGCTCCCCCTCAGTCTCTCCCTAGCTCCCCCTCAGTCTTTCTCTCTCCCCCTCAGTCTCTCTATCCCTCCGCCCCTCAGTCTCTCTCTCTCTCTCCCCCCTCAGTCTCTCTCTCCCCCTCAGTCTCCTTCTCCCCCCCTCCGTCTCTCCCTCTCCCCCTCAGTCTTTCCCCCCCCGCAGTCTCTCCCCCCCACAGTCTCCATCTCTATTTCCCCTCAGTTTCTCTCTCACTCCCTCTCAGTCTCTCTCTATCTCTCCCCCTCAGTCTCTCTCTCTCTCACCCCGCTCTCTCTACCCCTCAGTCTCTCTCTCTCTCCCCCACAGTCTCTCTCTCTCTCTCCCACTCAGTCTCTCTCTCTCTCTCTCCCCCTCAGTCTCTCCCTCTCTCTCCCCCTTAGTCTCTCCCTCTCTCTCCCCCTCAGACTTTCTCGCTCTCTCCCCCTCACTCTCTCTCTCTCTCTCCTCACACTCTCTCTCTCTCCCCCCTCAGTCTCTCTCTCTCTCTCTCCCCCTCAGTCTCTCTCCCTCGCCCCCTCAGTCTCTCTCTCTCCCCCTCATTTGCTCTCTCTCTCACCCCCTCAGTCTCTTTCTCTCTCTCCACCCCATGTTTCTCTTCCTCTCTCTCTCTCCCCCACAGTCTTTCGCTCTCTCCCCCTCAGTCTCTCTCTCTCCCCCCTCACTCGCTCTCTCTCCCCCTCAGTCTCTCTCTCGCCCCTCAGTCTCTCTCTCTCTCCCCCTCAGTCTCTCTCTCTCCACCTCAGTCTCTCTCTCTCTCCCCCTCAGTCTCGCTCTCTCCCCCTCAGTCTTTCTCTCTCTCTCCCCCTCAGTCTCTCTCTCTCTCTCCCCCTCAGTCTCTCTCTCTCTCTGCCCCAGTCTCTCTCTCTCCTTCCCCCTCAGTCTCTCTCTCTTCCCCTCAGTCTCTCTGTCTCCCCCTCAGTCTCTCTCTCTCTCACCCCCTCAGTCTCTCTCTCTCTCTCCACCGCCAGTTTCTCTTCCTCTCTCTCTCTCCACCACAGTCTCTCTCTCTCTTTCTCCCCCTCATTCTCTCTCTTTCTCCCTCACCCCTCATTCTCTCCCTCTCTCCCCCTCAGTCACTCTCTCTCCCCCTCAGTCTCTCTTACTCTCCCCTCAGTCTCTCTCTCTCTCTCCCTCAATCTCTCTCTCTCTCCCCCTCAGTCTCGCTTTCTCCCTCCTCCTCAGTCTCTCTCTCTCTAAGTCTCTCTCTCTCACCCCCTCAATCTCTCTCTCTGTCTCCCCCTCAGTCTCTCTCCCTCTCTCCCCCCCAGTCTCTCTCCCTCTCTCTCTCTCTCCCACTGTCTCTCTCTCTCTCCCCCTCAATCTCTCTCTCTCTCCACCCATCAGTCTCTCTCTCTCCCGCCATCAGTCTCTATCTCTTTCTCTCTCCCACTCAGTCTCTCTCTCTCTCCCCCTCAGTCTCTCCCTCGCCCCCTCAATCATTCTCTCTCTCTCCCCCTCAGTCTCTCTCTCTCTCTCACCCTCAGTCTCTCTCTCTCTCCCCCCTCAGCCTCTCTCTATCTCCCCCTCAGTCTCTCTCTCTTCCCCTCAGTCTCTCTCTCTCTCTCCCCATCAGTCTCACTCTCTCTCTCTCCCCATCAGTCTCTCTCTCTCCCGCCATCAGTCTCTATCTCTTTCTCTCTCCCACTCAGTCTCTCTCTCTCTCCCCCTCAGTCTTCCCTCGCCCCCTCAGTCATTCTCTCTCTCTCCCCCTCAGTCTCTCTCTCTCTCTCACCCTCAGTCTCTCTCTCTCTCTCCCCTCATCCTCTCTCTATCTCCCCCTCAGTCTCTCTCTCTCTCTTTCCCCCTCAGTCCTTCTCTCTCTCTCCCCCCTCAGTCTCTCTCTCTCTCTCCCTCAGTCTCTCTCTCACTCCCCCCTCATTCTCTCTCTCCCTCTCCCCCTCAGTCTCTCCCTCTCTCCCACTCAGTCTCTCTCTCTCTTTCTCTCAGTCTCTCTCTCTCACTCCCCCCCTCAGTCTCTCTCTCTCCCCCTCAGTCTCTCTCTCTCTCCCCCTCAGTCTCTCCCTCTCTCTCCCTCGGTCTCTCCCTCTCTCCCCCTTAGTCTCTCTCTCTCGCTCTCTCTCTCTCTCCCTCAGTCTCGCTCTCTCCCACTCAGTCTCTCTCTCTCAGTCTCTCTCTCTCCCCCCTCATTCTCTCTCTCTCCCCCTCAGTCCCTCTCTCTCTCTCACCCTCAGTCTCTCTCTCTCTATCCCCCCTCAGCCTCTCTCTATCTCCCCCTCAGTCTCTCTCGCTCCCTCTCAGTCTCTCTCTCTCTCTCTCTCTCCCACTCAGTCTCTCCCTCTCTCTCTCTCTCTCCCATCAGTCTCTCTCTCTCCCCCTCAGTCTCTCTCTCTCTCTCTCTCTCTCTCTCCCACTCAGTCTCTCTCTCTCTCTCTCCCTACCCCTCAGTCTCTCTCTCTCTTTATCCCCCTCACTCCCCCGCAGTCTCTCTCTCTTTCTCCCTCTCAGTCTCTCTCTCTCTCTCTCTCCCCCCTCAGTCTCTCACTCTCTCCCACGATCAGTCTCTCTCTCTCTCTCTCTCTCCACCCATCAGTCTCTCTCTCTCCACCCATCAGTCTCTCTCTCTGTCTCTTTCCCGCCATCAGCCTCTATCTCTTTCTCTGTCCCCCTCAGTCTCTCTCTCGCTCCCCCTCAGTCTCTACCTCTCTGCCCCTCAGTCTCTCCCTCTCTCCCCCTCAGTCTCTCTCTCTCGCTCTCTCTCTCATTCCCTCAGTCTCTCTCTCTCTCTCTTTGCCCCCATCAGTCTCTATCTCTCTCTCTCTCCCACTCAGTCTCTCTCTCTCTCTCAGTATCTCTCTCTCTCTCACTTTCCCCCTCAGTCTCTCTCTCTCCCCCTCAGTCTCTCCCTCTCTCCCCCTCAGTCTCTCCCTCTCCCCCCCTCAGTCTCTCTCTCCCTCAGTCTATCTCTCTCCCTCAGTCTATCGCTCTCTCTCCCCCTCAGTCTCTCTCTCTCTCTCTCTCCCTCAGTCTCTCTCTCTCTCCGCCCCTCAGTCTCTCTCTCTCTCTCTCTCTCCCTCAGTCTCTCTCTCGCTCCCCCTCAGTCTCTCCCTCGCTCCCCCTCAGTCTCTCCCTAGCTCCCCCTCAGTCTTTCTCTCTCCCCCTCAGTCTCTCTATCCCTCCCCCCCGCAGTCTCTCTCTCTCTCTCCCCCCTCAGTCTCTCTCTCCCCCTCAGTCTCCTTCTCCCCCCCTCCGTCTCTCCCTCTCCCCCTCAGTCTCTCCCCCCCCGCAGTCTCTCCCCCCCACAGTCTCCATCTCTATTTCCCCTCAGTTTCTCTCTCACTCCCTCTCAGTCTCTCTCTATCTCTCCCCCTCAGTCTCTCTCTCTCTCACCCCGCTCTCTCTACCCCTCAGTCTCTCTCTCTCTCCCCCACAGTCTCTCTCTCTCTCTCCCACTCAGTCTTTATCTCTCTCTCTCCCCCTCAGACTCCCGCTGTCTCTCCCTCACAGTCTCTCTCTCACCCCTCAGTCTCTCTCTCCCTCTCAGTCTCTCTCTCTCTCTCTCTCCCTCCCCCTCAGTCTCTCTCTCTCTCTCCCTAAGTCTCTCTCTCTCTCTCCCTCCCCCTCAGTCTTTATCTGTCTACCCCTCAGTCTCTCTCTCTCTCCCTCGCCCTGTCTCTCTCTCTCTCTCCCTCCCCCTCAGTCTCTCTCTCTCTCTCTCCCTCCCCCTCCGTCTCTCTATCTCTCCCCCTCAGTCTCTCTCTCTCTCTCTCTCTCTCTCTCCTCCTCAGTCTCTCTCTCCCCCCCTCAGTCTCTCTCCCTCTCTCTCTCTCACACTCTCTCCCCCTCAGTCTCTCTCTCTCCCTCCCCCTCAGTCTCTCTCTATCTCTCTCCCCCTCAGTCTCTCTCTTTCTCTCACTCTATCTCTCTATCTCCTCCCTCCTCCGACTCTCTCACCCCTCCTAGCTCTCTCTCTCTCTCCCCCCTCAGTCTCTCTCTCTCTCTCTCCCCCTCAGTCTCTCTCTCTCCCCCCCAGTCTCTCTCTCTCTCTCGCTCCCTCAGTCACTCTCTCTCTCTCTCCCTCAGTCTCTGTCTCCTCCCCTCAGGCTCTCTCTCCCTCCCCCTCAGTCTCTCTCTCTCTCTCCCCCTCAGTCTCTCTCTCCCCTCAGTCTCTCCCTCCCCTCTGTCTCTCTCTCTCTCCATCACTCTCTCCCCCTCAGTCTCTCTCTCTCTCTCCCTCAGTCTCTCTCTCCCCCTCAGTCTCTCTCTCCCTCCCCCTCAGTCTCTCTCTCTCTCTCCCCCTCAGTCTCTCTCTCCACTCAGTCTCTCTCTCCCTCCCCCTCAGTCTCTCTCTCTCTCTCTCCCACTCAGTCTCTCTCTCCCCTCAGTCTCTCTCTCCCCTCCAGTCTCTCTCTCTCTCTCAGTCTCTTTCTCTCCCCCCCCTCATTCTCTCTCTCCCTCTCCCCCTCAGTCTCTCCCCCCCTCAGTCTCTCACTCCCCCTTAGACTCTCTCTCCCTCAGTCTGTCTTTCTCTCCCTCAGTCTATCTCTCTCTCTCCCCATCAGTCTTTCTCTCTCTCTCACCACCCCCCCTCAGTATCTCTCTCCCTCCCCCCTTCAGTCTCTCTCTCTCTCACCCCCCCCTCAGTCTCTCTCTTTCTCTCTCTCTATCTCTCCCCCACTCAGTCTTTCTCTCTCTCCCTCCCCCTCAGTCTCTCTATCTCTCCCCCTCAGTCTCTCTCTCTTCTCTCCTCCTCAGTCTCTCTCTCTCCCGCCATCAGTCTCTATCTCTTTCTCTCTCCCATTCAGTCTCTCTCTCTCTCCCCCTCAGTCTCTCCCTCGCCCCCTCAGTCATTCTCTCTCTCTCCCCCTCAGTCTCTCATTCTCTCCCCCTCAGTCGCTCCCTCTCTCTCCCCCTCCCTCAGTCTCTCTCTCTTCCCATCAGTCTCTCTCTCTCTCTCCCCCCCCTCAGTCTCTATCTCTTTCCCTCTCCCACTCAGTCTCTCCCTCGCTCCCTCTCAGTGTCTCCCTCTCTGCTCCGCTTCTCTCCCTCTCGACACCTCAGTCTCTCTCTCTCGCTTTCTCTTTCTCTCCCTCAGTCTCTCTCTCTCTCTCTCTCACTCAGTCTCTCTCAGTCTCTCTCTCTCTCTCCCCCACTCAGTCTCTCTCTCTCTCCCCCTCAGTCTCTCCCTCTCTCCCCCTCAGTCTCTCCCTCTCTCGCCCTCAGTCTCTCTCTCCCTCTCCACCTCAGTCTCCCCCCCCTCAGTCTCTCTCTCCCTCAGTCTATCTCTCTCTCCATCAGTCTATCGCTCTCTCTCCCCATCAGTCTCTCTCTCTGTCTCTCCCCCCTCAGTCTCTCTCTCTCTCTCCGCCCCTCAGTCTCTCTCTCTCTCTCTCCCCCTCAGTCTCTCTCTCTCCCCCTCAGTCTCTCTCTCCACCCCTCAGTTTCTATCTCACCGCCTCAGTCTCTATCTCCCCCCTCAGTCTTTCTCTCCCCCCTCAGTCTCTGTCTCTCTCTCTCCCCACCTCAGCCTCCCCATCTCTCTCTCGCTCTCTCTCCCCCTCAGTCCCTCTCTCTATCTCTCTCTCTCTCTCCCTCAGTCTCTCTCTCGCTCCCTCTCAGTCTCTCGCTCGCTCCCCCTCAGTCTCTCCCTCGCTCCCCCTCAGTCTTTCTCTCTCCTCCTCAGTCTCTCTATCCCTCCCCCCTCAGTCTCCCTCTCTCCCACCCCCTCAGTCTCTCTCTCCCCCCCTCAGTCTCCCTCTCCCCCCTCAGTCTCTCCCTCTCCGCCTCAGTCTCTCTCTCTCTTTCCCCTCAGTCTCTGCACCCCACGCAGTCTCTCCCCCCCTCAGTCTCTCTCTCTATTTCCCCTCAATCTCTCTCTCTCCCTCTCAGTCTCTCTCTCTCCCCCTCAGTCTCTCTCTCTCACCCCGCTCTCTCTACCCCTCAGTCCCTCTCTCTCTCTCTCCCACTCAGTCTCTCTCTCTCTCTCAGTCTCTCTCTCTCTCTCTCTCTCTCTCAATCTCTCCCCCATCAGTCTCTCTCTCTCCCCCTCAGTCTCTCCCTCTCTCCCCCTCAGTCTCTCCCTCTCTCCCCCTTAGTAGCTCTCTCTCGCTCTCTCTCTCTCTCCCTCAGTCCCTCTCTCTCTCTCTCTCCTACTCAGTCTCTCCCTCTCTCTCAGTCTCTCTCTCTCCCCCCCTCATTCTCACTCTCTCCCCCTCAGTCTCAATCTCTCTCTCCCCCTCAGTCTCTCTCGCTCTCTCACCCCTCAGACTCTCTCTATATCCCCCTCAGTTTCTCTCTCTCACCCTCAGTCTCTCTCTCTCTCTCCCCATCAGTCTCTCTCTCTCTCTCTCCCCATCAGTCTCTCTCTCTCTCTCTCACTCCCCCTCAGTCTGTCTCTCTATCTCCCCCCTCAGTCTCTCTCTCTCTCTCCCTCAGTCTCTCTCTCTCTCCCCCCTCATTCTCTCTCTCCCTCTCGCCCTCAATCTCTCCCCCCCTCAGTCTCTCTCTCCCCCGTAGTCTCTCTCTCTCTCAGTCTCTCTCTCTCTCTCTCTCAGTCTATCTCTCCTTCTCCCCATCAGTCTCTCTCTCTCTCTCTCACCCCCTCCGTCTCTCTCTCTCTCCACCCCAGTCTCTCTTCCTCTCTCTCTCCGCCCCTCAGTCTCTCTCTCTCTCCCCCTCAGTCTCTCTCTTCCCCCTCAGTTTATATCTCCCCCAGTCAGTCTCTATCTCCCCGCTCAGTCTCTCTCTCCCCCCTCAGTCTATCGCTCTCTCTCTCTATCTCCCCACCTCAGTCTCCCTCTCGCTCTCTCTCTCTCCCCCTCAGTCCCTCTCTCTCTCCCCCTCAGTCTCTCCCTCTCTCCCCCTCAGTCTTTCTCTCTCCCCCTCAGTCTCTCTCTCCCTCCCCCACTCAGTCTCCCTCTCTCTCTCCCCCCCTCATTCTCTCTCTCCCTCTCGCCCTCAATCTCTCCCCCCCTCAGTCTCTCTCTCCCCCTTAGTCTCTCTCTCTCTCAGTCTCTCTCTCTCTCTCTCTCAGTCTATCTCTCCTTCTCCCCATCAGTCTCTCTCTCTCTCTCTCAACCCTCAGTCTCTCTCTCTCTCTCTCTCCGCCCCTCAGTCTCTCTCACTCTCTCCCCCTCAGTCTCTCTCTTCCCCCTCAGTTTCTATCTCCCCCAGTCAGTCTCCATCTCCCCACTCAGTCTCTCTCTCCCCCCTCTGTCTCTTGCTCTCTCTCTATCTCCCCACCTCAGTCTCCCTCTCTCTCTCTCTCTCTCTCTCCCTCAGTCCCTCTCTCTCTCCCCCTCAGTCTCTCCCTCGCTCCCCCTCAGTCTTTCTCTCTCCCCCTCAGTCTCTCTCTCCAACCCCCCTTCAGTCTCTCTCTCTCTCTCTCCCCCCTCAGTCTCTCTCTTTCTCTCTCTCTATCTCTCCCCCCCTCAGTCTCTCTCTATCTCCCTCCCCCTTAGTCTCTTTATCTCTCCCCCTCAGTCTCTCTCTCTCTCTCTGCTCCTCAGTCTCTCTCTACCCCTCTCAGTCTCCCTCTCTCTCCCTCTCTCTCACTCTCTCTCCCCCTCAATCTCTCTCTCTCCCTCCCCCTCAGTCTCTCTCTCTCTCTCTCCCCCTCAGTCTCTCTCTTTCTCTCTCTCTATCTCTCTATCTCTCCCCCCCTCCGTCTCTCTCTCCCCCCCTCAGTCTCTCTCTCTCTCCCCCCTCAGTCTCACTCTATCTCTCTCCTCCTCAGTCTCTCTCTCTCTCCCTATCAGTCTCTCTCTCTCTCTCCACCCATTAGTCTCTCTCTCCCGCCATCAGTCTCTATCTCTTTCTCTCTCCCTTCAGTCTCTCCCTCTCTCCCCCTCAGTCTCTCCCTCTTCACCCCTCAGTCTCTCCCTCTCTCCCCCTCAGTCTCTGCCTCTCTGCCCCTCAGTCTCTCTCTCTCGCACTCTCTCTTTCTCCCTCAGTCTCTCTCTCTCTCCCACTCAGTGTCTCTCTCTCCCCCTCAGTCTCTCTCTCTCTCCCCCTCAGTCTCTCCCTCTCTCCCCCCTCAGTCTCTCTCTCTCTCTCGCCCCCTCAGTCTCTCTCTCTCTCTCTCCCTCAGTCTCTCTCTCCCCCTCAGTCTCTCTCTCTCTCTCCCTCCCCCTCAATCTCTCTCTCTCTCTCTCCCCTTCAGTCTCTCTCTCTCTCTCCCCCTCAGTCTCTCTCTCTCTTTTCCTCTCAGTCTCTCCCTCTCTCTCTCTCCCCCATCAGTCTTTCTCTCTCTCTCTCCCCCTCTCCCCTCAATCTCTCTCTCTCTCTCTCCCCCTCAGACTCCCGCTGTCTCTCCCTCTCAGTCTCTCTCTCACCCCTCAGTCGCTCTCTCCCTCTCAGTCTCTCTATTTCTCTCTCTCTCCCTCCCCCTCAGTCTCTCTCTCTCTCTCCCTAAGTCTCTCTCTCTCTCTCCCTCCCCCTCAGTCTCTACCTGTCTACCCCTCAGTCTCTCTCTCTCTCTCTCTCTCTCTCCCGCAGTCTCTCTCTCTCTCCCTCGCCCAGTCTCTCTCTCTCTCTCCCTCCCTCTCAGTCTCTCTCTCTCTCTCCCCCTCAGTCTCTCCCTCTCTCTCCCTCAGTCTTTCTCTTTCTCTCTCTCCTCCTCAGTCTCTATCTCCCTCCCCCTCAGTCTATCTCTACCCCCCTCAGTCTCTCTCTCTTTACCCCTCATTCTCTCTCTCTCTATCCCACTCAGTCTCTCTCTCTCACCCCCTCAGTCTCTCTCTCCCTCAGTATCTCTCCCCCCTCAATCTCTCTCTCTCTCCCCATCAGACTCTCTCACTCTCTCTCCCCATCAGTCTCTCTCTCTCTCTCTCTCTCCCCCCCTCAGTCTTTCTCTCTCTCTCCCCCCTCAGTCTCTCTCTCTCTCTCCCTCAATCTCTCTCTCTCTTCCCCCTCATTCTCTCTCTCACTCTCCCCTCAGTCTCTCACCCCTCAGTCTCTCTCTCCCCCTGAGTCTCTCTCTCCCTCAGTCTCTCTCTCTCCCACAGTCTCTCTCTCTCCCCCTCAGTCTCTCTCTCTATCTCTCCCCCTCAGTCTCTCTCTCTCTCTCTCTCCCCCCCATCAGTCTCTCTCTCTCTCTCCCGCCATCAGTCTCTATCTCTTTCTCTCTCCCCCTCAGTCTCTCCCTCGCTCCCTCTCTCTCTCCCTCTCTGCCGCTCAGTCTCTCCCTCTCTCCCCCTCAGTCTCTCTCTCTCGCTCTCTCTCTCATTCCCTCAGTCTCTCTCTCTCTCTCTCTCTGCCCCCATCAGTCTCTCTTTCTCTCTCTCTCCCGCCATCAGTCTCTATCTCTTTCTCTCTCCCCCTCACTCTCTCCCTCTCTGCCCCTCAGTCTCTCCCTCTCTCCCCTCCGTCTATCTCTCTCTCTCTCTCTCTCCCACTCAGTCTCTCTCTCTCTCTCAGTCTCTCTCTCTCTCTCTCTCCCCCTCAGTCTCTCTCTCTCCCCCTCAGTCTCTCCCTCTCTCCCCTTCAGTCTCTCACTCTCCCCCCCTCATTCTCTCACTCCCTCAGTCTATCTCTCTCTCCCTCAGTCTATCGATCTCTCTCTCCATCAGTCTCTCTCTCTCTCTCTCCCCCCCTCAATCTCTCTCTCTCTCTCTCCGCCCCTCAGTCTCTCTCTCTCTCTCTCTCTCCCCCTCAGTCTCTCTCTCCCCCCCTCAGTCTCCTTCTCCCCCCCTCAGTCTCTCCCTCTCCCCCTCAATCTCTCCCCCCCGCAGTCTCTCCCCCCTCGTCTCTCTCTCTATTTCCCCTCAGTCTCTCTCTCTCTACCCCTCAGTCTCTCTCTCTCTCTCTCCCGATCAGTCTCTCTCTCTCTCTCTCCCCTTCAGTCTCTCTCTCTCCCCCTCAGTCTCTCCCTCTCTCCCCTTCAGTCTCTCACTCTCCCCCCCCTCATTCTCTCTCTCCCTTAGTCTATCTCTCTCTCCCTCAGTCTATCGCTCTCTCTCTCCATCAGTCTCTCTCTCTCTCTCTCTCCCCCCCTCAATCTCTCTCTCTCTCTCTGCGCCCCTCAGTCTCTCTCTCTCTCACCCCTCAGTCTCTTTCTCACTCTCCACCCCCAGTTTCTCGTCCTCTCTCTCTCTCCCCCACAGTCTTTCTCTCTCTCCCCCTCAGTCTCTCTCTCTCCCCCCTCACTCGCTCTCTCTCCCCCTCAGTCTCTCTCTCGCCCCTCAGTCTCACTCTCTCTCACCCTCAGTCTCTCTCTCTCTCCCCCTCAGTCTCGCTCTCACCCCCTCAGTCTCTCTCTCTCTCCCCCTCAGTCTCTCTCTCTCCCCCTCAGTCTCTCTCTACTCACCCTCTCAGTCTCTATCTCTCTTTCTCCCCCCCAGTCTCTCTCTTTCTCCCTCTCCCCCACAGTCTCTCCCTCTCTCCCCCTCAGTCTCTCTCACTCCCCCTCAGTCTCTCTCTCTCCCCTCAGTCTCTCTCTCTCCCCCTCAGTCTCTCTTTCTCTCCCCTCAGTCTCTCTCTCTCTCTCCCTCAATCTCTCTCTCTCTCCCCCTCAATCTCGCTTTATCCCTCCCCCTTAGTCTCTCTCTCTCTACTCCTCAGTCTCTCTCTCTCACCCCCTCAGTCTCTCTCTCTGTCTCCCCCTCAGTCTCTTTCCCTCTCTCCCCCCAGTCCCTCTCCCTCTCTCTCTCTCTCCCACAGTCTCTCTCTCTCCCCCTCAGTGTCGCTGTCCCCCCTCAGTTTCTATCTCCCCGCCTTCGTCTCTATCTACCCCCTCAGTCTCTCTCTTCCCCCTCAGTCTCTGTCTTTCTCCCTCCCCACCTCACTCTCCCTCTCTCTCTCTCCCCCTCAGTCCCTCTCTCTCTCTCTCTCTCTCCCTCAGTCTCTCTCTCGCTCCCTCTCAGTCTCACCCTCGCTCCCCTTCAGTCTCTCCATCGCTCCCCCTCAGTCTTTCTCTCTCCCCCTCAGTCTCTCTATTCCTCCCCCGCTCAGTCTCTCTCTCTCTCTCTCCCCCTCAGTCTCTCTCTCCCCCCCTCAGTCTCCTTCTCCCCCCCTCAGTCTCTCCCTCTCCCCCTCAATCTCTCCCCCCCCGCAGTCTCTCCCCCCCCTCGTCTCTCTCTCTATTTCCCCTCAGTCTCTCTCTCACTCCCTCTCAGTCTCTCTCTGTCTCTCCCCCTCAGTCTCTCTCTCTCTCACCCCGCTCTCTCTACCCCTCAGTCTCTCTCTCTCTCTACCCCTCAGTCTCTCCAGCTCTCTCCCGATCAGTCTCTCTCTCTCTCTCTCTCTCTCTCTCTCTCTTTCTCTCTCTCTCTCCCCCCATCAGTCTCTCTCTCCCGCCGTCAGTCTCTATCTCTTTCTCTCTCCCCCTCAGTCTCTCCCTCGCTCCCCTCAGTCTCTCCCTCACTCCACCTCAGTCTCTCCCCCTCTCCCCCTCAGTCTCTCCCTCTCTCCCACTCAGTCTCTCTCTCTCTCTCAGTCTCTCTCTCTCTCTCCCCCCCCCCCTCAGTCTCTCTCTCTCCCCCTCAGTCTCTCTCTCTCTCCCCCTCAGTCTCTCCCTCTCTCTCCCTCAGTCTCTCCCCTCTCTCCCCCTTAGTCTCTCTCTCTTGCTCTCTCTCTCTCTCCCTCAGTCTCGCTCTCTCCCACTCAGTCTCTCTCTCTCAGTCTCTCTCTCTCCCCCCTCATTCTCTCTCTCTCCCACTCAGTCCCTCTCTCTCTCTCACCCTCAGTCTCTCTCTCTCTATCCCCCCTCAGCCTCTCTCTATCTCCCCCTCAGTCTCTCTCGCTCCCTCTCAGTCTCTCTCTCTCTCTCTCTCTCCCACTCAGTCTCTCCCTCTCTCTCTCTCTCTCCCATCAGTCTCTCTCTCTCCCCCTCAGTCTCTCTCTCTGTCTCTTTCCCGCCATCAGCCTGTATCTCTTTCTCTGTCCCCCTCAGTCTCTCCCTCGATCCCCCTCAGTCTCTTCCTCTCTGCCCCTCAGTCTCTCCCTCTCCCCCCTCAGTCTCTCTCTCTCGCTCTCTCTCTCATTCCCTCAGTCTCTCTCTCGCTCTTTGCCCCCATCAGTCTCTATCTCTCTCTCTCTCCCACTCAGTCTCTCTCTCTCTCTCAGTATCTCTCTCTCTCTCTCTTTCCCCCTCAGTCTCTCTCTCTCCCCCTCAGTCTCTCCCTCTCTCCCCCTCAGTCTCTCCCTCTCCCCCCCTCAGTCTCTCTCTCCCTCAGTCTATCTCTCTCCCTCAGTCTATCGCTCTCTCTCCCCATCAGTCTCTCTCTCTCTCTCTCCCCCTCAGTCTCTCTCTCTCTCCGCCCCTCAGTCTCTCTCTCTCTCTCTCTCTCTCCCTCAGTCTCTCTCTAGCTCCCCCTCAGTCTCTCCCTCGCTCCCCCTCAGTCTCTCCCTAGCTCCCCCTCAGTCTTTCTCTCTCCCCCTCAGTCTCTCTATCCCTCCGCCCCTCAGTCTCTCTCTCTCTCTCCCCCCTCAGTCTCTCTCTCCCCCTCAGTCTCCTTCTCCCCCCCTCCGTCTCTCCCTCTCCCCCTCAGTCTTTCCCCCCCCGCAGTCTCTCCCCCCCACAGTCTCCATCTCTATTTCCCCTCAGTTTCTCTCTCACTCCCTCTCAGTCTCTCTCTATCTCTCCCCCTCAGTCTCTCTCTCTCTCACCCCGCTCTCTCTACCCCTCAGTCTCTCTCTCTCTCCCCCACAGTCTCTCTCTCTCTCTCCCACTCAGTCTCTCTCTCTCTCTCTCCCCCTCAGTCTCTCCCTCTCTCTCCCCCTTAGTCTCTCCCTCTCTCTCCCCCTCAGACTTTCTCGCTCTCTCCCCCTCACTCTCTCTCTCTCTCTCCTCACACTCTCTCTCTCTCCCCCCTCAGTCTCTCTCTCTCTCTCTCCCCCTCAGTCTCTCTCCCTCGCCCCCTCAGTCTCTCTCTCTCCCCCTCATTTGCTCTCTCTCTCACCCCCTCAGTCTCTTTCTCTCTCTCCACCCCATGTTTCTCTTCCTCTCTCTCTCTCCCCACAGTCTTTCGCTCTCTCCCCCTCAGTCTCTCTCTCTCCCCCCTCACTCGCTCTCTCTCCCCCTCAGTCTCTCTCTCGCCCCTCAGTCTCTCTCTCTCTCCCCCTCAGTCTCTCTCTCTCCACCTCAGTCTCTCTCTCTCTCCCCCTCAGTCTCGCTCTCTCCCCCTCAGTCTTTCTCTCTCTCTCCCCCTCAGTCTCTCTCTCTCTCTCCCCCTCAGTCTCTCTCTCTCTCTGCCCCAGTCTCTCTCTCTCCTTCCCCCTCAGTCTCTCTCTCTTCCCCTCAGTCTCTCTGTCTCCCCTCAGTCTCTCTCTCTCTCACCCCCTCAGTCTCTCTCTCTCTCTCCACCGCCAGTTTCTCTTCCTCTCTCTCTCTCCACCACAGTCTCTCTCTCTCTTTCTCCCCCTCATTCTCTCTCTTTCTCCCTCACCCCTCATTCTCTCCCTCTCTCCCCCTCAGTCACTCTCTCTCCCCCTCAGTCTCTCTTACTCTCCCCTCAGTCTCTCTCTCTCTCTCCCTCAATCTCTCTCTCTCTCCCCTCAGTCTCGCTTTCTCCCTCCTCCTCAGTCTCTCTCTCTCTAAGTCTCTCTCTCTCACCCCCTCAATCTCTCTCTCTGTCTCCCCCTCAGTCTCTCTCCCTCTCTCCCCCCCCAGTCTCTCTCCCTCTCTCTCTCTCTCCCACTGTCTCTCTCTCTCTCCCCCTCAATCTCTCTCTCTCTCCACCCATCAGTCTCTCTCTCTCCCGCCATCAGTCTCTATCTCTTTCTCTCTCCCACTCAGTCTCTCTCTCTCTCCCCCTCAGTCTCTCCCTCGCCCCCTCAATCATTCTCTCTCTCTCCCCCTCAGTCTCTCTCTCTCTCTCACCCTCAGTCTCTCTCTCTCTCCCCCCTCAGCCTCTCTCTATCTCCCCCTCAGTCTCTCTCTCTTCCCCTCAGTCTCTCTCTCTCTCTCCCCATCAGTCTCACTCTCTCTCTCTCCCCATCAGTCTCTCTCTCTCCCGCCATCAGTCTCTATCTCTTTCTCTCTCCCACTCAGTCTCTCTCTCTCTCCCCCTCAGTCTTCCCTCGCCCCCTCAGTCATTCTCTCTCTCTCCCCCTCAGTCTCTCTCTCTCTCTCACCCTCAGTCTCTCTCTCTCTCTCCCCTCATCCTCTCTCTATCTCCCCCTCAGTCTCTCTCTCTCTCTTTCCCCCTCAGTCCTTCTCTCTCTCTCCCCCCTCAGTCTCTCTCTCTCTCTCCCTCAGTCTCTCTCTCACTCCCCCCTCATTCTCTCTCTCCCTCTCCCCCTCAGTCTCTCCCTCTCTCCCACTCAGTCTCTCTCTCTCTTTCTCTCAGTCTCTCTCTCTCACTCCCCCCCTCAGTCTCTCTCTCTCCCCCTCAGTCTCTCTCTCTCTCCCCCTCAGTCTCTCCCTCTCTCTCCCTCGGTCTCTCCCTCTCTCCCCCTTAGTCTCTCTCTCTCGCTCTCTCTCTCTCTCCCTCAGTCTCGCTCTCTCCCACTCAGTCTCTCTCTCTCAGTCTCTCTCTCTCCCCCCTCATTCTCTCTCTCTCCCCCTCAGTCCCTCTCTCTCTCTCACCCTCCAGTCTCTCTCTCTCTATCCCCCCTCAGCCTCTCTCTATCTCCCCCTCAGTCTCTCTCGCTCCCTCTCAGTCTCTCTCTCTCTCTCTCTCTCCCACTCAGTCTCTCCCTCTCTCTCTCTCTCTCCCATCAGTCTCTCTCTCTCCCC
>NW_027253243.1:0-16949 GCF_044704955.1 Pristiophorus japonicus
ACTGGGGGAGAGAGAGAGAGAGAGAGACTGGGGGGAGAGAGAGAGAGAGAGAGAGACTGGGGCAGAAAGAGAAAGAGAGAGACTGGGGCAGAGAGAGAGACTGGGCGAGAGAGAGAGAGAGAGAGAGAGAGAGAGAGAGACAAGGGGGGGAAGAGAGAGAGAGGGAGAGAGAGAGACTGGGGCAGAGAGAGAGAGAGAGAGAGAGAGAGAGACTGGGGGCAGAGAGAGAGAGAGAGAGACTGGGGCAGAGAGAGAGAGAGAGAGAGACTGGGGCAGAGAGAGAGAGAGTGAGAGAGACTGGGGCAGAGAGAAAGAGAGAGACGGGGCAGAGAGAGAGAGACTGGAGCAGATTGACACGGGGGAGAGAGAGAGAGACTGGGGGGGAGAGAGAGAGACAAGGGGGGGAGAGAGAGAGAGAGAGACTGTGGCAGAGAGAGAGATGGGGGAGAGAGCGAGAGAGAGACTGGGGGAGACAGAGGGAAAGAGACTGGGGAGAGAGCAACTGGGGGTAGAGAGAGAGAGACTGGGGCAGAGAGAAAGAGAGAGACTGGGGCAGAGAGAAAGAGAGAGACTGGGGGAGAGAGACTGGGCAGAGAGAGAGACAAGAGAGAGAGAGAGAGAGAGACTGGGGCAGAGAGAGAGAGAGAGACAAGGGGAGAGAGAGGGACAAGGGAAGAGAGAGAGAGAGACTGGGACAGAGAGAGAGACAAGGGGAGAGAGAGAGAGAGAGAGAGAGAGACTAGGGGAGAGAGAGAGACAGAGGGAGAGAGAGAGACAGGGGGAGAGAGAGGGAGAGACAGGGGAGAGACAGCGAGAGAGAGATTTGGGAGGAGAAAGTGAGAGACTGAGGGAGACGGGGAAAGAGACTGGGGGAGACAGCAACTGGGGCAGAGAGAGAGAGAGAGAGAGACTGGGGCAGAGAGGGAAATTGGGGCAGAGAGAGAGACTCTGCTCTCTTGTGCATTACTCGCTCTGCCTCTTTACTTCACTTCTCACCTTTAAAAACCTCTGGAAACCTAGATTTTCGGCTCATTTGCGCCTCGGTTAGCGCCCCAGCAGGGCGTTAAATGCTGTTTTTGGGCGGGAGCTCGGAGCAGCGCGAGTCCGGGGTCGGCGAGAGGCCTATAAAGGCCAGCGGGAGCTCGGAGCAGTCAGTCGAGGAGGCGGGAGCTCGGAGCAGCGCGAGTCCGGGGTCGGCGAGAGGCCTATAAAGGCCAGCGGGAGCACGGAGCAGTCAGTCGAGGAGGCGGGAGCTCGGAGCAGCGCGAGTCCGGGGTCGGCGAGAGGTGTACCGGTGCAGCTACAGGGAGAAGGCAAAAAAACAAAGGTGACGTCACAGCCTAGGGGGTAAGTGATTGGCTGGTGATTGGTGAGTAGTTTTTCTTTTTCTTCTTATATTGGTCAGTAACTTTTAACATTGTTATTACCAGTTTAAGTGTATCTAAGGGTTAAGACATGGCAGGAGAGCTCGGTCGGGTGTTATGCTCCTCCTGTACCATGTGGGAACTCAGGGACACTTCCAGTGTCCCTGACGACTATGTGTGCGGGAAGTGTATCCGCCTCCAGCTCCTGACGGACCGCGTTGCGGAGTTGGAGCTGAGGGTGGATTTACTCTGGAGCATCCACGATGCTGAGAATGACGTGAGTAGCACGTGTAGCGAGTTGGTCTTACCGCAGGGAAAGGGTCCACAGCCAGCTAGGGAATGGAAGACCAGCAGGAAGAGTAGAGCAAGGAAGGTAGTGCAGGGGTCCCCTGCGGTCATCCCCCTGCAAAACAGATACACCGCTTTGGGTACTGTTGAGGGGAATGACTCATCAGGGGAGGGCAGCAGCAGCCAAGTTCATGGCACCGTGGCTGGCTCTGCTGCACAGGAGGGCAAGAAAAAGAGTGGGAGAGCGATAGTGATAGGGGATTCAATTGTGAGGGGAATAGATAGGCGTTTCTGCGGCCGCAACCGAGACTCCAGGATGGTATGTTGCCTCCCTGGTGCAAGGGTCAAGGATGTCTCGGAGCGGGTGCAGGACATTCTGAAATGGGAGGGAGAACAGCCAGTTGTCGTGGTGCACATTGGTACCAACGACATAGGCAAAAAAAGGGATGAGGTCCTACGAAACGAATTTAAGGAGCTAGGAGCTAAATTAAAAAGTAGGACCTCAAAAGTAGTAATCTCGGGATTGCTACCAGTGCCACGTGATAGTCAGAGTAGGAATCGCAGGATAGCGCAGATGAATACGTGGCTTGAGCAGTGGTGCAGCAGGGAGGGATTCAAATTCCTGGGGCATTGGGACCGGTTCTGGGGGAGGTGGGACCAGTACAAACCGGACGGTCTGCACCTGGGCAGGACTGGAACCAATGTCCTAGGGGGAGTGTTTGCTAGTGCTGTTGGGGAGGATTTAAACTAATATGGCAGGGGGATGGGAACCAATGCAGGGAGACAGAGGGAAACAAAAAGGAGCCAAAAGCAAAAGACAGAAAGGAGATGAGGAAAAGTGGAGGGCAGAGAAACCCAAGGCAAAGAACAAAAAGGGCCACTGTACAGCAAAATTCTAGAAGGACAAAGGGTGTTAATAAAACAAGCCTGAAGGCTTTGTGTCTTAATGCAAGGAGTATCCGCAATAAGGTGGATGAATTAATTGTGCAAATAGATGTTAACAAATATGATGTGATTGGGATTACGGAGACGTGGCTCCAGGATGATCAGGGCTGGGAACTCAACATTCAGGGGTATTCAACATTCAGGAAGGATAGAATAAAAGGAAAAGGAGGTGGGGTAGCATTGCTGGTTAAAGAGGAGATTAATGCAATAGTTAGGAAAGACATTAGCTTGGATGATGTGGAATCTACATGGGTAGAGCTGCAGAACACCAAAGGGCAAAAAACGTTAGTAGGAGTTGTGTACAGACCTCCAAACAGTAATAGGGATGTTGGGGAGGGCATCAAACAGGAAATTAGGGGTGCATGCAATAAAGGTGCAGCAGTTATAATGGGTGACTTTAATATGCACATAGATTGGGCTAGCCAAACTGGAAGCAATACGGTGGAGGAGGATTTCCTGGAGTGCATAAGGGATGGTTTTCTAGACCAATATGTTGAGGAACCAACTAGGGGGGAGGCCATCTTAGACTGGGTGTTGTGTAATGAGAGAGGATTAATTAACAATCTCATTGTGCGAGGCCCCTTGGGGAAGAGTGACCATAATATGGTGGAATTCTGCATTAGGATGGAGAATGAAACAGTAATTTCAGAGACCATGGTCCAGAACTTAAAGAAGGGTAACTTTGAAGGTATGAGGCGTAAATTGGCTAGGATAGATTGGCGAATGATACTTAGGGGGTTGACTGTGGATGGGCAATGGCAGACATTTAGAGACCGCATGGATGAAGTACAACAATTGTACATTCCTGTCTGGCGTAAAAATAAAAAGGGGAAGGTGGCTCAACCGTGGCTATCTAGGGAAATCAGGGATAGTATTAAAGCCAAGGAAGTGGCATACAAATTTGCCAGAAATAGCAGCGAACCTGGGGACTGGGAGAAATTTAGAACTCAGCAGAGGAGGACAAAGGGTTTGATTAGGACAGGGAAAATGGAGTACGAGAAGAAGCTTGCAGGGAACATTAAGGCGGATTGCAAAAGTTTCTATAGGTATGTAAAGAGAAAAAGGTTGGTGAAGACAAACGTAGGTCCCCTGCAGTCAGAATCAGGGGAAGTCACAACGGGGAACAAAGAAATGGCGGATCAATTGAATAAGTACTTTGGTTCGGTATTCACTAAGGAGGATACAAACAACCTTCCGGATATAAAAGGGGTCAGAGGGTCTAGTAAGGAAGAGGAACTGAGGGAAATCTTTATTAGTCGGGAAATTGTGTTGGGGAAATTGATGGGATTGAAGGCCGATAAATCCCCAGGGCCTGATGGACTGCATCCTAGAGTACTTAAGGAGGTGGCCTTGGAAATAGCGGATGCATTGACAGTCATTTTCCAACATTCCATTGACTCTGGATCAGTTCCTATGGAGTGGAGGGTAGCCAATGTAACCCCACTTTTTAAAAAAGGAGGGAGAGAGAAAACAGGGAATTATAGACCGGTCAGCCTGACCTCAGTAGTGGGTAAAGTGATGGAATCAATTATTAAGGATGTCATAGCAGTGCATCTGGAAAATGGTGACATGATAGGTCCAAGTCAGCATGGATTTGTGAAAGGGAAATCATGCTTGACAAATCTTCTGGAATTTTTTGAGGATGTTTCCAGTAAAGTGGACAAGGGAGAACCAGTTGATGTGGTATATTTGGACTTTCAGAAGGCTTTCGACAAGGTCCCACACAAGAGATTAATGTGCAAAGTTAAAGCACATGGGATTGGGGGTAGTGTGCTGACGTGGATTGAGAACTGGTTGTCAGACAGGAAGCAAAGAGTAGGAGTAAACGGGTACTTTTCAGAATGGCAGGCAGTGACTAGTGGAGTGCCGCAAGGTTCTGTGCTGGGGCCCCAGCTGTTTACATTGTACATTAATGATTTAGACGAGGGGATTAAATGCAGTATCTCCAAATTTGCGGATGATACTAAGTTGGGTGGCAGTGTGAGCTGCGAGGAGGATGCTATTAGGCTGCAGAGTGACTTGGATAGGTTAGGTGAGTGGGCAAATGCATGGCAGATGAAGTATAATGTGGATAAATGTGAGGTTATCCACTTTGGTGGTAAAAACAGAGAGACAGACTATTATCTGAATGGTGACAGATTAGGAAAAGGGAAGGTGCAACGAGACCTGGGTGTCATGGTACATCAGTCATTGAAGGTTGGCATGCAGGTACAGCAGGCGGTTAAGAAAGCAAATGGCATGTTGGCCTTCATAGCGAGGGGATTTGAATACAGGGGCAGGGAGGTGTTGCTACAGTTGTACAGGGCCTTGGTGAGGCCACACCTGGAGTATTGTGTACAGTTTTGGTCTCCTAACTTGAGGAAGGACATTCTTGCTATTGAGGGAGTGCAGCGAAGGTTCACCAGACTGATTCCCGGGATGGCGGGACTGACCTATCAAGAAAGATTGGATCAATTGGGATTGTATTCACTGGAGTTCAGAAGAATGAGAGGGGACCTCATAGAAACGTTTAAAATTCTGACGGGTTTAGACAGGTTAGATGCAGAAAGAATGTTCCCAATGTTGGGGAAGTCCAGAACCAGGGGTCACAGTCTGAGGATAAGGGGTAAGCCATTTAGGACCGAGATGAGGAGAAACTTCTTCACCCAGAGAGTGGTGAACCTGTGGAATTCTCTACCACAGAAAGTAGTTGAGGCCAATTCACTAAATATATTCAAAAGGGAGTTAGATGAAGTCCTTACTACTCGGGGGATCAAGGGTTATGGCGAGAAAGCAGGAAGGGGGTACTGAAGTTTCATGTTCAGCCATGAACTCATTGAATGGCGGTGCAGGCTAGAAGGGCTGAATGGCCTGCTCCTGCACCTATTTTCTATGTTTCTATGTTTCTAAACTGGGGCAGAGAGAGAGAGAGAGACTCGGGCAGAGAGAGAGAGAGAGAGAGAGAGAGAAACTGGGGCAGAGAGAGAGAGAGAGAGACAGAGAGACTGGGGCAGAGAGAGAGAGAGAGAGAGACTGGGGCAGAGAGAGAGAGAGAGACTGGGGCAGAGAGAGAGAGAGAGAGACTGGGGCAGAGAGAGCGAGTGAGAGACTGGAGCAGAGAGAGAGAGACGGGGAGAGAGAGAGAGAGACTGGGGCAGAGAGAGAGAGAGACAGGGGAGAGAGCGAGAGAGAGACTTGGGAGGAGAAAGAGAGAGACTGGGGGAGACAGGGGGAAAGCGACTGGGGGAGAGAGCAACTGGGGCAGAGAGAGAGAGAGAGACTGGGGCAGAGAGAAAGAGAGAGACTCGGGCAGAGAGAGAGAGAGAGTCAAGGGGAGAGAGAGAGAGACTGGGTGAGAGAGAGAGAGAGAGACTGGGACAGAGAGAGAGACAAGGGGGAGAGAGAGAGAGAGAGACTGGGGGGGAGAGAGAGACAAGGGGAGAGAGAGACAAGGGGAGGGAGAGAGAGAGAGAGACTGGCGGAGAGAGAGTCAAGGGGGGAGAGAGAGAGATTGGGGAAGTGAGAGAGAGAGACTGGGGGAGAGAGAGAGAGACTGGGGCAGAGAGAGAGAGACTGGGGCAGAGAGAGAGAGACTGGGGCAGAGAGAGAGAGAGAGAGAGACAAGGGAGGGGGGGAGAGAGAGAGAGACAAGGGGGTAGAGAGAGACAAGGGGGGGGGAGAGAGAGAGACAAGGGGGGAGAGAGAGCGAGAGAGACTGCGGCAGAGAGAGAGAGACGGGGGAGAGAGAGAGAGAGAGAGAGAGAGAGACTGGGGGAGAGAGAGAGAGAGAGAGACTGGGGGGAGAGAGAGAGAGAGAGAGAGAGACTGGGACAGAAAGAGAAAGAGAGAGACTGGGGCAGAGAGAGAGACTGGGCGAGAGAGAGAGAGAGAGAGAGAGAGAGAGAGAGACAAGGGGGGGAAGAGAGAGAGAGGGAGAGAGAGAGACTGGGGCAGAGAGAGAGAGAGAGAGAGAGAGAGAGACTGGGGCAGAGAGAGAGAGAGAGAGACTGGGGCAGAGAGAGAGAGAGAGAGAGACTGGGGCAGAGAGAGAGAGAGTGAGAGAGACTGGGGCAGAGAGAAAGAGAGAGACGGGGCAGAGAGAGAGAGACTGGAGCAGATTGACACGGGGGAGAGAGAGAGAGACTGGGGGGGAGAGAGAGAGACAAGGGGGGGAGAGAGAGAGAGAGAGAGACTGTGGCAGAGAGAGAGATGGGGGAGAGAGCGAGAGAGAGACTGGGGGAGACAGAGGGAAAGAGACTGGGGGAGAGAGCAACTGGGGTAGAGAGAGAGAGAGACTGGGGCAGAGAGAAAGAGAGAGACTGGGGCAGAGAGAAAGAGAGAGACTGGGGGAGAGAGACTGGGGCAGAGAGAGAGACAAGAGAGAGAGAGAGAGACTGGGGCAGAGAGAGAGAGAGAGACAAGGGGAGAGAGAGGGACAAGGGAAGAGAGAGAGAGAGAGAGAGAGACTGGGACAGAGAGAGAGACAAGGGGAGAGAGAGAGAGAGAGAGACTAGGGGAGAGAGAGAGACAGAGGGAGAGAGAGAGACAGGGGGAGAGAGAGGGAGAGACAGGGGAGAGACAGCGAGAGAGAGATTTGGGAGGAGAAAGTGAGAGACTGAGGGAGACGGGGAAAGAGACTGGGGGAGACAGCAACTGGGGCAGAGAGAGAGAGAGAGAGAGACTGGGGCAGAGAGGGAAATTGGGGCAGAGAGAGAGAGAAACTGGGGCAGAGAGAGAGAGAGAGACTCGGGCAGAGAGAGAGAGAGAGAGAGAGAGAGTCAAGGGGAGAGAGAGAGAGACTGGGTCAGAGAGAGAGAGACTGGGTGAGAGAGAGAGAGAGACTGGGACAGAGAGAGAGACAAGGGGGAGAGAGTGAGAGAGACTGGGGGGGAGAGAGAGACAAGGGGAGAGAGAGAGAGAGACTGGGGCAGAGAGAGACAAGGGGGAAGAGAGAGAGAGAGACTGGGGCAGAGAGAGAGAGAGACTGGGGGAGACAGAGAGAGAGAGAGACAAGGGAGGGGGGAGAGAGAGAGAGAGACAAGGGGGGAGAGAGAGAGAGAGAGACTGCGGCAGAGAGAGAGACGGGGGAGAGAGAGAGAGAGAGAGAGAGACTGGGGGGAGAGAGAGAGAGAGAGAGAGACTGGGGCAGAGAGAAAGCGAGAGACTGTGGCAGAAAGAGAAAGAGAGAGACTGCGGCAGAGAGAGAGACTGTGGGAGAGAGAGAGAGAGAGAGAGACTGGGGCAGAGAGAAAGAGAGAGTCTGGGAGAGACAGAGAAACTGGGGCAGAGAGAGACTGGGGCAGAGAGAGAGAGAGAGCGAGAAGGGGAGAGAGAGAGAAGGGGAGAGAGAGAGACTGGGGAAGAGAGACTGGGTGAGAGAGAGAGAGACTGGGTGAGAGAGAGAGAGACTGGGGCAGAGAGAGAGAGACTGGGGGAGAGAGAGACTGGGGCAGAGCGAGTGACAAGGGGGAGAGAGAGACAGACTGGGGGAGAGACTGGGGCAGAGAGAGAGAGAGAGAGAGACTGGGGCAGAGAGAGAGAGAGAGAGACAAGGGGAGAGAGAGGGACAAGGGGAGAGAGAGAGACTGGGGGAAGAGAGAGAGAGAGAGACTGGGACAGAGAGAGAGACAAGGGGAGAGAGAGAGAGACAGAGGGAGAGAGAGAGACAGGGGGAGAGAGAGGGAGAGACAGGGGAGAGACAGCGAGAGAGAGATTTGGGAGGAGAAAGAGAGAGACTGGGGCAGAGAGAGAAATTGGGGCAGAGAGAGAGAGAGACTGGGGCAGAGAGAGAGAGAGAGACTCGGGCAGAGAGAGAGAGAGAGAGAGAGAGTCAAGGGGAGAGAGAGAGAGACTGGGTCAGAGAGAGAGAGACTGGGTGAGAGAGAGAGAGACTGGGACAGAGAGAGAGACAAGGGGGAGAGAGAGACAACGGGAGAGAGAGAGAGAGAGAGACTGGGGGAGAGATAGACAAGGGGGGAGAGAGAGAGACAGGGGAAGAGAGAGAGAGAGACAAGGGGAGAGAGAGACAAGGGAGGGAGAGAGAGAGAGACTGGGGCAGAGAGAGAGAGAGAGACAAGGGGGCGGGGGAGAGAGAGAGAGAGACAAGGGGGGAGAGAGAGGGACTGCGGCAGAGAGAGAGACGGGGGAGAGAGAGAGAGAGAGAGAGAGAGAGAGACTGGGGCAGAGAGAAAGCGAGAGACTGGGGCAGAAAGAGAAAGAGAGAGACTGGGGCAGAGAGAGAGACTGGGGGAGAGAGAGAGAGAGAGAGAGAGAGAAGGGGGGGGGAGAGAGAGAGAGAGAGAGAGAGAGAGACTGCGGCAGAGAGAGAGACGGGGAGAGAGAGAGAGAGAGACTGGGGCAGAGAGAGAGAGAGAGAGAGACTGGGGCAGAGAGAGTGAGAGAGAAAGAGACTGGGGCACTGGGGCAGAGAGAGAGAGAGTGAGAGAGACTGGAGCAGAGAGAGAGAGACTGGAGCAGAGAGACACGGGGGAGAGAGAGAGAGACTGGGGGATGGGGAGAGAGAGAGACTGGGGCAGAGAGAGAGACAAGGGGGGGGGAGAGAGAGAGAGTGACTGCGGCAGAGAGAGAGAGAGAGACTGGGGCAGAGAGAGAGAGAGAGAGAACTGGGGCAGAGAGAGAGAGTGAGAGACTGAGGCAGAGAGAAAGACAAGGAGAGAGAGACTGGGGCAGAGAGAAAGAGAGAGACTGGGGCAGAAAGAGAGAGAGAGAGACTGAGGCAGAGAGAAAGACAAGGAGAGAGAGACTGGGGCAGAGAGAGAGAGAGAGGGAGAGAGAGAAACTGGGGCAGAGAGAGAGAGAGAGAGACAGAGAGACTGGGGCAGAGAGAGAGAGAGAGAGAGACTGGGGCAGAGAGAGAGAGAGAGACTGGGGCAGAGAGAGAGAGAGAGAGACTGGGGCAGAGAGAGCGAGTGAGAGACTGGAGCAGAGAGAGAGAGACGGGGAGAGAGAGAGAGAGACTGGGGCAGAGAGAGAGAGAGACAGGGGAGAGAGCGAGAGAGAGACTTGGGAGGAGAAAGAGAGAGACTGGGGGAGACAGGGGGAAAGCGACTGGGGGAGAGAGCAACTGGGGCAGAGAGAGAGAGAGACTGGGGCAGAGAGAAAGAGAGAGACTCGGGCAGAGAGAGAGAGAGAGTCAAGGGGAGAGAGAGAGAGACTGGGTGAGAGAGAGAGAGAGAGACTGGGACAGAGAGAGAGACAAGGGGGAGAGAGAGAGAGAGAGACTGGGGGGGAGAGAGAGACAAGGGGAGAGAGAGACAAGGGGAGGGAGAGAGAGAGAGAGACTGGCGGAGAGAGAGTCAAGGGGGGAGAGAGAGAGATTGGGGAAGTGAGAGAGAGAGACTGGGGGAGAGAGAGAGAGACTGGGGCAGAGAGAGAGAGACTGGGGCAGAGAGAGAGAGAGAGAGACCAAGGGGGGGGGGGAGGGGGAGAGAGAGAGACAAGGGGGTAGAGAGAGACAAGGGGGGGGGAGAGAGAGAGAGAGACAAGGGGGGAGAGAGAGCGAGAGACTGCGGCAGAGAGAGAGAGACGGGGGAGAGAGAGAGAGAGAGAGACTGGGGGAGAGAGAGAGAGAGAGACTGGGGGGAGAGAGAGAGAGAGAGAGAGACTGGGGCAGAAAGAGAAAGAGAGAGACTGGGGCAGAGAGAGAGACTGGGCGAGAGAGAGAGAGAGAGAGAGAGAGAGACAAGGGGGGGAAGAGAGAGAGAGGGAGAGAGAGAGACTGGGGCAGAGAGAGAGAGAGAGAGAGAGAGAGACTGGGGCAGAGAGAGAGAGAGAGAGACTGGGGCAGAGAGAGAGAGAGAGAGAGACTGGGGCAGAGAGAGAGAGAGTGAGAGAGACTGGGGCAGAGAGAAAGAGAGAGACGGGGCAGAGAGAGAGAGACTGGAGCAGATTGACACGGGGAGAGAGAGAGAGACTGGGGGGGAGAGAGAGAGAGACAAGGGGGCAGAGAGAGAGAGAGAGAGACTGTGGCAGAGAGAGAGATGGGGGAGAGAGCGAGAGAGAGACTGGGGGAGACAGAGGGAAAGAGACTGGGGGAGAGAGCAACTGGGGTAGAGAGAGAGAGACTGGGGCAGAGAGAAAGAGAGAGACTGGGGCAGAGAGAAAGAGAGAGACTGGGGGAGAGAGACTGGGGCAGAGAGAGAGACAAGAGAGAGAGAGAGACTGGGGCATAGAGAGAGAGAGAGACAAGGGGAGAGAGAGGGACAAGGGAAGAGAGAGAGAGAGAGAGAGAGACTGGGACAGAGAGAGAGACAAGGGGAGAGAGAGAGAGAGAGAGAGACTAGGGGAGAGAGAGAGACAGAGGGAGAGAGAGAGACAGGGGGAGAGAGAGGGAGAGACAGGGGAGAGACAGCGAGAGAGAGATTTGGGAGGAGAAAGTGAGAGACTGAGGGAGACGGGGAAAGAGACTGGGGGAGACAGCAACTGGGGCAGAGAGAGAGAGAGAGAGAGACTGGGGCAGAGAGGGAAATTGGGGCAGAGAGAGAGAGAAACTGGGGCAGAGAGAGAGAGAGAGACTCGGGCAGAGAGAGAGAGAGAGAGAGAGAGAGAGTCAAGGGGAGAGAGAGGGAGACTGGGTCAGAGAGAGAGAGACTGGGTGAGAGAGAGAGAGAGACTGGGACAGAGAGAGAGACAAGGGGGAGAGAGTGAGAGAGACTGGGGGGGAGAGAGAGACAAGGGGAGAGAGAGAGAGAGAGACTGGGGGAGAGAGAGACAAGGGGGAAGAGAGAGAGAGAGACTGGGGCAGAGAGAGAGAGAGACTGGGGGAGACAGAGAGAGAGAGAGACAAGGGAGGGGGGGAGAGAGAGAGAGAGACAAGGGGGGAGAGAGAGAGAGAGAGACTGCGGCAGAGAGAGAGACGGGGGAGAGAGAGAGAGAGAGAGAGAGACTGGGGGGAGAGAGAGAGAGAGCGAGAGACTGGGGCAGAGAGAAAGCGAGAGACTGGGGCAGAAAGAGAAAGAGAGAGACTGGGGCAGAGAGAGAGACTGTGGGAGAGAGAGAGAGAGAGAGACAAGGGGGGAGAGAGAGAGAGACTGCGGCAGAGAGAGAGACGGGGGAGAGAGAGAGAGAGACTGGGGGATGGGGAGAGAGAGAGACTGGGGCAGAGAGAGAGACTGGGGCAAAGAGAGAGAGAGTGAGAGAGACTGGGGTAGAGAGAGAGAGACTGGGGCAGAGAGAGAGAGACTGGAGCAGAGAGACACGGGGGAGAGAGAGAGAGAGACTGGGGGATGGGGAGAGAGAGAGACTGGGGCAGAGAGAGATGGGGGAGAGAGCGAGAGAGAGACTGGGGGAGACGGGGAAAGAGACTGGGGGAGAGAGCAACTGGGGTAGAGAGAGAGAGAGAGAGAGAGAGACTGGGGCAGAGAGAAAGAGAGATACTGGGGCAGAGAGAGATAGTGAGAGACTGGAGCAGAGAGAAAGACAAGGAGAGAGAGAGAGTGAGAGAGAGACTGGGGCAGAGAGAGAGAGAGAGAGACAGAGACTGGGGCAGAGAGAGAGAGAGAGCGAGAGAGAGACTGGGGCAGAGAGAGAGACTGGGGCAGAGAGAGAGAGTGAGAGACTGGAGCAGAGAGAGAGAGACGGGGAGAGAGCGAGAGAGAGACTTGGGAGGAGAAAGAGAGAGACTGGGGAGACAGGGGGAAAGAGACTGGGGGAGAGAGCAACTGGGGCAGAGAGAGAGAGACTGGGGCAGAGAGAAAGAGAGAGTCTGGGAGAGAGAGAGAAACTGGGGCAGAGAGAGACTAGGACAGAGAGAGAGAGAGACTGGGGGAGAGAGAGAGAGACAAAGAGAGAGAGAGAGAGACTGGGGCAGAGAGAGAGAGAGAGAGAAGGGGAGAGAGAGAGAAGGGGAGAGAGAGAGACTGGGGAAGAGAGACTGGGTGAGAGAGAGAGAGACTGGGTGAGAGAGAGAGAGACTGGGGCAGAGAGAGAGAGACTGGGGGAGAGAGAGACTGGGGCAGAGCGAGTGACAAGGGGGGAGAGAGAGACAGACTGGGGGAGAGAGACTGGGGCAGAGAGAGAGAGAGAGAGAGACTGGGGCAGAGAGAGAGAGAGAGAGAGAGAGAGAGACAAGGGGAGAGAGAGGGACAAGGGGAGAGAGAGAGACTGGGGGAAGAGAGAGAGAGAGAGACTGGGACAGAGAGAGAGACAAGGGGAGAGAGAGAGAGAGAGAGACAGGGGGAGAGAGTGGGAGAGACAGGGGAGAGACAGCGAGAGAGAGATTTGGGAGGAGAAAGAGAGAGACTGGGGCAGAGAGAGAAATTGGGGCAGAGAGAGAGAGAGAGACTGGGGCAGAGAGAGAGAGAGAGACTGGGGCAGAGAGAGAGAGAGACTGGGGCAGAGAGAGAGAGAGAGAGTCAAGGGGAGAGAGAGAGAGACTGGGTCAGAGAGAGAGAGACTGGGTGAGAGAGAGAGAGAGACTGGGACAGAGAGAGAGACAAGGGGAGAGAGAGAGACAGAGAGACTGGGGGAGAGATAGACAAGGGGGGAGAGAGAGAGACAGGGGAAGAGAGAGAGAGAGACAAGGGGAGAGAGAGACAAGGGGAGGGAGAGAGAGAGAGAGAGACTGGAGCAGAGAGAGAGAGAGACTGGGGGAGAGAGAGAGAGACTGGGGAGAGAGAGAGAGAGAGACAAGGGGGCGGGGGAGAGAGAGAGAGAGACAAGGGGGGAGAGAGAGGGACTGCGGCAGAGAGAGAGATGGGGGAGAGAGAGAGAGAGAGAGACTGGGGCAGAGAGAAAGCGAGAGACTGGGGCAGAAAGAGAAAGAGAGAGACTGGGGCAGAGAGAGAGACGGGGAGAGAGAGAGAGAGAGAGAGAGAGACAAGGGGGGGGGGGGAGAGAGAGAGAGAGACAAGGGGGAGAGAGAGAGAGACTGCGGCAGAGAGAGAGACGGGGGAGAGAGAGAGAGAGAGACTGGGGCAGAGAGAGAGAGAGAGAGAGACTGGGGCAGAGAGAAAGAGAGACAAGGAGAGAGAGAGACTCGGGCAGAGAGAGAGAGACAAGGGGAGAGAGAGACAAGGGGAGAGAGAGAGACAAGGGGAGAGAGAGAGACAAGGGGGGAGAGAGAGAGACAAGGGGGGAGAGAGAGAGAGAGACAAGGGGGGAGAGAGAGAGAGAGAGACAAGGGGGGGGGGGAGAGAGAGAGAGAGAGAGACAAGGGGAGAGAGAGAGAGAGAGAGAGAGACTGGGGCAGAGAGAGAGACAAGGGGAGAGAGAGAGACAAGGGGAGAGAGAGAGAGAGACAAGGGGAGAGAGAGAGAGACAAGGGGAGAGAGAGAGAGACAAGGGGAAAGAGAGAGACTGGGGAAGAGAGAGAGAGAGAGACAGGGGAGAGAGCGAGAGAGAGACTTGGGAGGAGAAAGAGATAGACTGGGGAGACAGGGGGAAAGAGACTGGGGGAGAGAGCGACTGGGGCAGAGAGAGAGAGAGAGACTGGGGCAGAGAGAGAGAGAGAGACTGGGGCAGAGAGAAAGAGAGTGACTGGGCCAGAGGGAGAGAGAGAGAAACTGGGGCAGAGAGAGAGAGAGACTCGGGCAGAGAGAGAGAGAGAGAAAGAGAGACTGGGGCAGAGAGAGAAATTGGGTCAGAGAGAGAGAGAGAGACTCGGGCAGAGAGAGAGAGAGAGAGACTGGGGCAGAGAGAGAGAGAGAGACTGGGGCAGAGAGAAAGAGAGAGACTGGGGCAGGGAGAGAGAGAGAGACTCGGGCAGAGAGAGAGAGAGAGAGACTGGGGAAGATAGAGAGAGAGACTGAGGCAGAGAGAGAGAGAGACTGGGGCAGAGAGAGAGAGGGAGAGAGAGAGTGGGGCAGAGAGAGAAATTGGGTCAGAGAGAGAGAGAGAGACTCGGGCAGAGAGAGAGAGAGAGAGACTGGGGCAGAGAGAGCGAGAGAGTCAAGGGTTGAGAGAGAGAGAGAGAGAGAGAGACTGGGGCAGAGAGAAAGAGAGACAAGGAGAGAGAGAGACTGGGGCAGAGAGAGAGAGACAAAGGGAGAGGGAGAGACAAGGGGAGAGAGAGAGACAAGAGGGGAGAGAGAGAGACAAGGGGGGAGAGAGAGAGACAAGGGTGAGAGAGAGAGAGAGAGACAAGGGGGGAGAGAGAGAGAGAGACAAGGGGAGAGAGAGAGAGAGAGACTGGGGGAGAGAGAGAGAGACTGCGGCAGAGAGAGAGATGAGGGAGAGAGAGAGAGAGAGAGAGACTGGGGCAGAGAGAAAGCGAGAGACTGGGGTAGAGATAGAGAGACTGGGGCAGAGAGAGAGAGAGAGAGTGAGAGAGACTGGGGCAGAGAGAGTGAGAGAGACTGCGGCAGAGAGAGAGAGAGACTGGAGCAGATTGACACGGGGGAGAGAGAGAGAGAGAGACTGGGGGAGAGAGAGAGACAAGGGGGGAGAGAGAGAGAGAGAGAGAGAGACTGTGGCAGAGAGAGAGATGGGGGAGAGAGCGAGAGAGAGACTGGGGGAGACAGGGGGAAAGAGACTGGGGGAGAGAGCAACTGGGGTAGAGAGAGAGAGAGAGACTGGGGCAGAGAGAAAGAGAGAGACTGGGGCAGAAAGAGAGAGAGACTGGGGCAGAGAGAAAGACAAGGGGAGAGAGAGAGAGAGAGAGAGAGAGAGGGAGACTGGGGGAGGGAGAGAGACTGGGAGAGAGAGAAACTGGGGAAGAGAGAGAGGGAAACTGGGGCAGAGAGAGAGAGAGACTCGGGCAGAGAGAGAGAGAGACAGAGAGACTGGGGCAGAGAGAGAGAGACGGGCAGAGAGAGAGAGACGGGCAGAGAGAGAGAGACTGAGGCAGAGAGAGAGAGAGACTGGGGCAGAGAGAGAGAGGGAGAGAGAGAGACTGGGGCAGAGAGAGAGAGAGAGACTGTGGCAGAGAGAGAGCGAGAGAGAGACTGGGGCAGAGAGAGAGAGACTGGGGCAGAGAGAGAGAGACTGGAGCAGAGAGAGAGAGAGAGACGAGGAGAGAGAGAGAGAGAGACTGGGACAGAGAGAGAGAGAGACGGTGGGGGTGGGGGGCAGAGAGAGAGAGAGAGAGACAAGGGGAGAGAGAGAGAGACAAGGGGAGAGAGAGAGAGAGAAGGGGAGAGAGAGAGAGACTGGGGGAGAGAGAGACTGGGGCAGAGAGAGAGACAAGGGGAGAGAGAGAGAGAGAGACAAGGGGAGAGAGAGAGTGAGAGACTGGGGCAGAGAGAGAGAGAGAAGGGGAGAGAGAGAGAGAGAGAGAGAGAGAGAAAAGGGGAGAGAGAGAGAGACTGGTGCAGAGAGAAAGAGAGACAAGGAGAGAGAGAGACTGGGGCAGAGAGAGAGAGACAAGGGGAGAGAGAGAGACAAGGGGAGAGAGAGAGACAAGGGGAGAGAGAGAGACAAGGGGAGAGAGAGCGACAAGGGGAGAGAGAGACAAGGGGAGAGAGAGAGACAAGGGGGGAGAGAGAGAGAGAGAGACAAGGGGAGAGAGAGAGAGAGAGACAAGGGGAGAGAGAGAGAGACAAGGGGAGAGAGAGAGTGACTGGGGGAGAGAGAGACTGGGGCAGAGAGAGACAAGGGGAGAGAGAGAGAGAGAGACTGGGGCAGAGAGAGAGAGACAGGAGAGAGAG
Source organism: Pristiophorus japonicus (assembly GCF_044704955.1). Classification (NCBI taxonomy): domain Eukaryota; kingdom Metazoa; phylum Chordata; class Chondrichthyes; family Pristiophoridae; genus Pristiophorus; species Pristiophorus japonicus. The sequence continues at coordinate 16,181 of NW_027253243.1, forward strand.
AGAGAGAGACTGGGGCAGAGAGAAAGAGAGACAAGGAGAGAGAGAGACTCGGGCAGAGAGAGAGAGACAAGGGGAGAGAGAGACAAGGGGAGAGAGAGAGACAAGGGGAGAGAGAGAGACAAGGGGAGAGAGAGAGACAAGGGGGGAGAGAGAGAGACAAGGGGGGAGAGAGAGAGAGAGACAAGGGGGGAGAGAGAGAGAGAGAGACAAGGGGGGGGAGAGAGAGAGAGAGAGAGACAAGGGGAGAGAGAGAGAGAGAGAGAGAGACTGGGGCAGAGAGAGAGACAAGGGGAGAGAGAGAGACAAGGGGAGAGAGAGAGACTGGGGAAGAGTGAGAGAGGGAGAGAGAGAGACAGGGGAGAGAGCGAGAGAGAGACTTGGGAGGAGAAAGAGAGAGACTGGGGGAGACAGGGGGAAAGAGACTGGGGGAGAGAGCGACTGGGGCAGAGAGAGAGAGAGACTGGGGCAGAGAGAAAGAGAGAGACTGGGCCAGAGGGAGAGAGAGAGAAACTGGGGCAGAGAGAGAGAGAGACTCGGGCAGAGAGAGAGAGAGAGAGAGACTGGGGCAGAGAGAGAGAGAGACTGAGGAAGAGAGAGAGAGGGAGAGAGAGAAACTGGGGCAAAGAGAGAGAGAGAGAGAGAAGAGAGAGAGAGACAGGGGCAGAGAGAGAGAGACTGGAGCAGAGAGAGAGAGAGAGAGAGAGACGAGGAGAGAGAGAGAGAGACTGGGTGAGAGAGAGAGACAAGGGGGGAGAGAGAGAGAGAGAGA
>NW_027253244.1:0-16935 GCF_044704955.1 Pristiophorus japonicus
AGTGTGTGAGAATGTATGTGTGTGAGTGAGTGTGAGTGTGTGTGTGAGAGTGTATGTGTGTGTGTGTGTGAGAGTGTATGTGTGAGTGTGTGAGAGTGTATGTGTGTGAGTGAGTGCGTGTTTCTGTGTGAGCATGTGTGTGAGAGTGTATGTGTGTGTGTGTGTGAGAGTGTATGTGTGAGAATGTATGTGTGTGTATGTGAGAGTGTATGTGTGTGAGAGTGCATGTGTGAGTGTATGTGTGTGTGTGTGGGAGTGTATGTGTGAGTGTGTGAGAGTATGTGTGAAAGTGTATGTGTGAGTGTGTGAGAGTGTATGTGTGAGTGTGTGAGAGTGTATGTGTGTGTGTGAGAGTGTATGTGTGAGAGTGTGAGAGTGTATGTGTGTGTGTGAGAGTGTATGTGTGAGAGTGTATGTGTGAGTGTGTGAGAGTGTATGTGTGAGAGTGTATGTGTGTGTGAGAGTGTGTGTGTGTGAGAGTGTATGTGTGTGAGTGAGTGTGTGTGAGAGTGTATGTGTGTGTGTGTGTGTGAGAGTGTATGTGTGAGTGTGTGAGAGTGTATGTGTGAGTGTGTGAGAGTGTATGTGTGTGTGTGAGAGTGTATGTGTGAGAGTGTATGTGTGAGTGTGTGAGAGTGTATGTGTGAGAGTGTATGTGTGAGTGTGTGAGAGTGTATGTGTGAGAGTGTATGTGTGTGTGAGAGTGTGTGTGTGTGTGAGAGTGTATGTGTGAGAGTGTATGTGTGTGTGTGTAAGAGTGTATGTGTGTGTGTGAGTGTATGTGTGTGTGTATGTGAGAGTGTATGTGTGAGTGTGTGAGAGTGCATGTATGTGTGTGTGTGAGAGTGTATGTGTGAGTGTGTGAGAATGTATGTGTGAGTGTGTGTGTGAGAGTGTGTGTGTGGGAGTGTGTGGGTGAGTGTGTGTGAGAGTGTACGTGTGTGAGTGATGAGTGTGTGAGAGTGTATTGTGTGTGTGAGAGTGTATGTGTGAGTTTGTGAGAGTGTATGTGTGGAGTTTGTGAGAGTGTATGTGTGTGAGTGAGTGTGTGTGTTCTCAGTGAGCATGTGTGTGAGAGTGTATGTATGTCTTGTGTGAGAGTGTATGTGTGAGTGTGTGAGAGTGTATGTGTGTGTGTGAGAGAGTGTATGTGTGAGTGTGAGAGAGTGGATGTGTGAGTGTGAGAGAGTGTATGTGTGTGTGAGAGTGTATGTGTGAGTGTGTGAGAGTGCATGTGTTGTGTGTGTGAGAGAGTATGTGTGTGTGTGTGAGAGTGTATGTGTGAGTGTGTGAGAGTGCATGTGTGAGTGTGAGAGAGTGTATGTGTGAGTGTGTGAGAGTGCATGTGTGTGTGTGTGAGACTGTATGTGTGAGAGTGTATGTGTGTGTGTGTGTGTGAGAGTGTGTGTGAGAGTGAGTGTGTGTGTGTGAGAGAGTGTATGTGTGAGTGTGAGAGAGTGTATGTGTGAGTGTGTGAGAGTATGTATGTGTGTGTGTGAGAGTGTATGTGTGAGTGTGTGAGAGTGCATGTGTGAGTGTGAGATAGTGTATGTGTGAGTGTGTGAGAGTGCATGTGTGTGTGTGTGAGACTGTATGTGTGAGAGTGTGTGTGTGTGTGTGGTGTGTGAGGTGTGTGTGAGAGTGAGTGGTGTGTGTGTGAGAGAGTGTATGTGTGAGTGTGAGAGAGTGTATGTGTGAGTGTGTGAGAGTATGTATGTGTGTGTGTGTGAGTGTATGTGTGAGTGTGTGAGATGTATGTGTGTGTGAGAGTGTATGCTGTGTGTGTGAGTGTATGTGAGTGTGTGTGTGAGGTGTGTGTGAGAGGTGCATGTGTTGTGTGTGTGTGAGAGAGTGTATGTGTGTGTGAGAGTGTATGTGTGAGTGTGTGAGAGTGTATGTGTGTGAGAGTGTATGTGTGAGTGTGTGTGAGAGTGTATGTGTGTGAGAGAGTGTATGTGTGAGTGTGAGAGAGTGTATGTGTGAGTGTGAGAGAGTGTATGTGTGAGTGTGTGAGAGGTATTGTGTGTGTGAGAGAGAGTGTATGTGTGAGTGTGAGAGAGTGTAGTGTGTGTGTGTGAGAGTGTATGTGTGAGTGTGTGAGAGTGCATGTGTGTGTGTGTGTGAGAGTGTATGTGTGGGTGTGTGAGAGTGTGTGTGAGAGAGTGTATGTGTGAGTGTGTGAGAGTGCATGTGTGAGTGTGAGAGAGTGTATGTGTGAGTGTGTGAGAGTGCATGTGTGTGTGTGTGAGACTGTATGTGTGAGAGTGTATGTGTGTGTGTGTGTGTGAGAGTGTGTGTGAGAGTGAGTGTGTGTGTGTGAGAGAGTGTATGTGTGAGTGTGAGAGAGTGTATGTGTGAGTGTGTGAGAGTATGTATGTGTGTGTGTGAGAGTGTATGTGTGAGTGTGTGAGAATGTATGTGTGTGTGTGTGTGAGAGTGTGTGTGTGAGAGTGTGGGTGTGTGTGTGAGAGTGTATGTGTGTGAGTGAGTGTGAGTGTGTGTGTGAGAGTGTATGTGTGTGTGTGAGTGAGAGTGTATTTGTGAGTGTGTGAGAGTGTATGTGTGTGAGTGAGTGTGTGTGTCTGTGTGAGCATGTGTGTGAGAGTGTATGTGTGTGTGTGTGTGAGAGTGTATGTGTGAGAATGTATGTGTGTGTATGTGTGAGTGTGTGAGAGTGTATGTGTGAGTGTGTGAGAGTGTATGTGTGTGTGTGAGAGAGTGTATGTGTGAGTGTGAGAGAGTGTATGTGTGAGTGTGTGAGAGTGCATGTGTGTGTGTGTGAGAGTGTATGTGTGAGTGTGTGAGAGTGTATGTGTGTGTGTGTGAGAGTGTATGTGTGAGAGTGTATGTGTGTGTGTGTGAGAGTGTTTGTGTGTGTGAGTGTATGTGTGTGTGTATGTGAGAGTGTATGTGTGATTGTGTGAGAGTATGTGTGAGAGTGTATGTGTGAGTGTGTGAGAGTGCATGTATGTGTGTGTGTGAGAGTGTATGTGTGAGTGTGTGAGAATGTATGTGTGAGTGTGTGTGAGAGTGTGTGTGTGAGTGTATGTGTGAGAGTGTATGTATGTGTGTGTGTGAGAGTGTATGTGTGAGTGTGTGAGAATGTATGTGTGAGTGTGTGTGTGAGAGTGTGTGTGTGAGAGCGTGGGTGTGTGTGTGTGAGAGTGTATATGTGTGAGTGAGTGTGAGTGAGTGTGTGTGTGAGAGTGTATGTGTGTGTGTGTGTGTGAGAGTGTATGTGTGAGAGTGTATGTGTGAGTGTGTGAGAGTGTATGTGTGTGAGTGAGTGTGTGTTTCTGTTTGAGCATGTGTGTGAGAGTGTATGTGTGTGTGTGTGTGTGAGAGTGTATGTGTGAGAGTGTATGTGTGTGTGTGTAAGAGTGTATGTGTGTGTGTGTGAGTGTATGTGTGTGTGTATGTGAGAGTGTATGTGTGAGTGTGTGAGAGTGCATGTATGTGTGTGTGTGAGAGTGTATGTGTGAGTGTGTGAGAGTGTATGTGTGAGTGTGTGAGAGTGTATGTGTGTGTGTGAGAGAGTGTATGTGTGTGTGTGTGAGAGTGTATGTGTGAGTGTGTGAGAGTGTATGTGTGTGTGTGAGTGAGTGTGTGTGTGAGAGTGTATGTGTGTGTGAGAGTGTATGTGTGAGTTTGTGAGAGTGTATGTGTGTGAGTGAGTGTGTGTTTCACAGTGAGCATGTGTGTGAGAGTGTATGTGTGTGTGTGAGAGAGTCTATGTGTGAGTGTGTGAGAGTGTATGTGTGTGTGTGAGAGAGTGTATGTGTGAGTGTGAGAGAGTGTATGTGTGAGTGTGAGAGAGTGTATGTGTGTGTGAGAGAGTGTATGTATGAGTGTGTGAGAGTGTATGTGTGCGTGTGAGAGAGTGTATGTGTGAGTGTGTGAGAGTGTATGTGTGTGTGTGAGAGAGTGTATGTGTGAGTGTGTGAGAGAGTATGTGTGAGTGTGAGAGAGTGTATATGTGTGTATGTGAGAGTGGATGTGTGAGTGTGTGAGAGTGTATGTGTGTGTGTGAGAGAGTGTATGTGTGAGTGTGTGAGAGTGCATGTGTGTGTGTGTGAGAGTGTATGTGTGTGTGTGAGAGAGTGTATGTGTGTGTGAGAGTGTATGTGTGAGTGTGTGAGAGTGTATGTGTGTGTGAGAGTGTATGTGTGAGTGTGTGAGAGTGTATGTGTGAGTGTGTGAGAGTGTATGTGTGTGTGTGAGAGAGTGTATGTGTGAGTGTGAGAGAGTGTATGTGTGAGTGTGAGAGAGTGTATGTGTGAGTGTGTGAGAGTGTATGTGTGTGTGTGAGAGAGTGTATGTGTGAGTGTGAGAGAGTGTATGTGTGAGTGTGTGAGAGTGTATATTTGTGTGTGAGAGAGTGTATGTGTGAGTGTGTGAGAGTGCATGTGTGTGTGTGTGAGAGTGTATGTGTGAGTGTGTGAGAGTGCATGTGTGTGTGTGTGAGAGTGTATGTGTGAATGTGTGAGAGTGTGTGTGTGAGAGAGTGTATGTGTGAGTGTGTGAGAGTGCATGTGTGTGTGTGTGAGAGTGTATGTGTGAGTGTGTGAGAGTGTATGTTTGTGTGTGAGAGAGTGTATGTGTGTGTGTGAGAGAGTGTATGTGTGAGTGTGTGAGAGTGTATGTGTGTGTGTGAGAGAGTGTATGAGTGTGTGAGAGTGTATGTGTGAGAGTGTGAGAGTGTACGTGTGTGTGTGAGAGTGTATGTGTGTGAGAGAGTGTATGTGTGAGTGTGTGAGAGTGTATGTGTGAGAGTGTATGTGTGTGTGAGAGTGTGTGTGTGTGTGAGAGTGTATGTGTGTGAGTGAGTGTGTGTGTGAGAGTGTATGTGTGTGTGTGTGTGAGAGTGCATGAGTGAGTGTGTGAGAGTGTATGTGTGTGAGTGTGTGTTTCTGTTTGAGCATGTGTGTGAGAGTGTATGTGTGTGTGTGTGTGTGAGAGAGTGTCTGTGTGAGAGTGTATGTGTGTGTGTGAGAGTGTATGTGTGAGAGTGTATGTGTGTGTGTAAGAGTGTATGTGTGTGTGTGAGTGTATGTGTGTGTGTATGTGAGAGTGTATGTGTGATTGTGTGAGAGTATGTGTGAGAGTGTATGTGTGAGTGTGTGAGAGTGCATGTATGTGTGTGTGTGAGAGTGTATGTGTGAGTGTGTGAGAATGTATGTGTGAGTGTGTGTGAGAGTGTGTGTGAGTGTATGTGTGAGAGTGTATGTATGTGTGTGTGTGAAAGTGTATGTGTGAGTGTGTGAGAATGTATGTGTGAGTGTGTGAGAGTGTGTGTGTGAGAGCGTGGGTGTGTGTGTGTGAGAGTGTATATGTATGAGTGAGTGTGAGTGAGTGTGTGTGTGAGATTGTATGTGTGTGTGTGTGTGTGAGAGTGTATGTGTGAGTGTGTGAGAGTGTATGTGTGAGTGTGTGAGTGTGTGTGTGTGTGTGTGAGAGTGTATGTGTGAGAGTGTATGTGTGAGTGTGTGAGAGTGTATGTGTGTGAGTGAGTGTGTTTCTGTTTGAGCATGTGTGTGAGAGTGTATGTGTGTGTGTGTGTGAGTGTATGTGTGAGAGTGTATGTGTGTGTGTGAGAGTGTATGTGTGTGTGTGTGTGTGAGAGTGTATGTGTGAGAGTGTATGTGTGTGTATGAGAGTATGTGTGTGAGTGAGAGAGTGTATGTGTGAGTGTGAGAGAGTGTATGTGTGTGTGAGTGTGTGAGAGTGTATGTGTGTGAGAGTGTATGTGTGTGTGTGAGAGAGTATATGTGTGTGTGTGAGAGTGTATGTGTGAGTGTGTGAGAGTGTATGTGTGTGTGTGAGAGAGTGTATGTGTGAGTGTGTGAGAGTGTATGTGTGTGTGTGAGAGAGTGTATGTGTGAGTGTGAGAGAGTGTATGTGTGAGTGTGAGAGTGGATGTGTGAGTGTGAGAGAGTGTATGTGTGAGTGTGTGAGAGTGCATTGTGTGTGTGTGAGAGTGTATGTGTGTGTGTGAGAAAGTGTATGAGTGTGTGAGAGTGTATGTGTGAGTGTGTGAGAGTGTATGTGTGTGTGAGAGTGAGACAGTGTATGTGTGAGTGTGTGAGAGTATGTATGTGTGTGTGTGAGAGTGTATGTGTGAGTGTGTGAGAATGTATGTGTGTGTGTGTGAGAGTGTGTGTGTGAGAGTGTGGGTGTGTGTGTGTGAGAGTGTATGTGTGTGAGTGAGTGTGAGTGTGTGTGTGAGAGTGTATGTGTGTATGTGTGTGAGAGTGTATGTGTGTGTGTGTGTGAGAGTGTATGTGTGAGTGTGTGAGAGTGTATGTGTGTGAGTGAGTGTGTGTGTCTGTGTGAGCATGTGTGTGAGAGTGTATGTGTGTGTGTGTGTGAGAGTGTATGTGTGAGAATGTATGTGTGTGTATGTGAGAGTGTATGTGTGTGAGAGTGCATGTGTTAGTGTATGTGTGTGTGTGGGAGTGTATGTGTGAGTGTGTGAGAGTGTATGTGTGAGTGTGTGAGAGTGTATGTGTGTGTGTGAGAGAGTGTATGTGTGTGTGTGAGAGAGTGTATGTGTGAGTGTGAGAGTGTATGTGTGAGTGTGTGAGAGTGTATGTGTGTGTGTGAGAGAGTGTATGTGTGAGTGTGAGAGAGTGTATGTGTGAGTGTGTGAGAGTGTATGTTTGTGTGTGAGAGAGTGTATGTGTGAGTGTGAGAGTGCATGTGTGTGTGTGAGAGTGTATGTGTGAGTGTGTGAGAGTGCATGTGTGTGTGTGTGTGAGAGTGTATGTGTGAGTGTGTGAGAGTGTGTGTGTGAGAGAGTGTATGTGTGAGTGTGTGAGAGTGCATGTGTGTGTGTGAGAGTGTATGTATGAGTGTGTGAGAGTGTATGTGTGTGTGTGAGAGAGTGTATGTGTGTGTGTGTGAGAGTGTATGTGTGAGTGTGTGGGAGTGTATGTGTGTGTGTGAGAGAGTGTATGTGTGAGTGTGTGAAAGTGTATGTGTGTGTGAGAGAGTGTATGTGTGAGTGTGTGAGAGTGTATGTGTGTGTGTGAGAGAGTGTATGTGTGTGTGTGTGAGAGTGTATGTGTGTGTGTGAGAGAGTGTATGTGTGTGTGAGAGTGTATGTGTGAGTGTGTGAGAGTGTATGTGTGTGTGAGAGTGTATGTGTGAGTGTGTGAGAGTGTATGTGTGTGTGTGAGAGAGTGTATGTGTGAGTGTGAGAGAGTGTATGTGTGCGTGTGAGAGAGTGTATGTGTGAGTGTGTGAGAGTGCATGTGTGTGTGTGTGAGACTGTATGTGTGAGAGTGTATGTGTGTGTGTGTGTGTGAGAGTGTGTGTGAGAGTGAGTGTGTGTGTGTGAGAGAGTGTATGTGTGAGTGTGAGAGAGTGTATGTGTGAGTGTGTGAGAGTATGTATGTGTGTGTGTGAGAGTGTATGTGTGAGTGTGTGAGAATGTATGTGTGTGTGTGTGTGAGAGTGTGTGTGTGAGAGTGTGGGTGTGTGTGTGTGAGAGTGTATGTGTGTGAGTGAGTGTGAGTGTGTGTGTGAGAGTGTATGTGTGTGTGTGTGTGAGAGTGTATGTGTGAGTGTGTGAGAGTGTATGTGTGTGAGTGAGTGTGTGTGTCTGTGTGAGCATGTGTGTGAGAGTGTATGTGTGTGTGTGTGTGAGAGTGTATGTGTGAGAATGTATGTGTGTGTATGTGAGAGTGTATGTGTGTGAGAGTGCATGTGTGAGTGTATGTGTGTGTGTGTGTGGGAGTGTATGTGTGAGTGTGTGAGAGTATGTGTAAAAGTGTATGTGTGAGTGTGTGAGAGTGTATGTGTGAGTGTGTGAGAGTGACTGTGTGTGTGTGAGAGTGTATGTGTGAGAGTGTGAGAGTGTATGTGTGTGTGTGAGAGTGTATGTGTGTGTGAGAGTGTATGTGTGTGAGTGTGAGTGTATGTGTGAGAGTGTATGTGTGTGTGTGAGAGAGTGTATGTATGAGTGTGTGAGAGTCCATGTGTGAGTGTGTGAGACTGTATGTGTGAGAGTGTATATGTGTGTGTGTGTGTGAGAGTGTGTGTGTGAGAGTGAGTGTGTGTGTGTGAGAGAGTGTATGTGTGAGTGTGAGAGAGTGTATGTGTGAGTGTGTGAAAGTGTATGTGCGTGTGTGAGAGAGTGTATCTGTGAGTGTGTGAGAGTGCATGTGTGTGTGTGTGAGAGTGAGTGTGTGTGTGTGAGAGAGTGTATGTGTGAGAGTGTATGTGTGTGTGTGTGTGAGAGTGTATGTGTGAGTGTGTGAGAGTGTATGTGTGTGAGTGAGTGTGTGTGTCTGTGTGAGCATGTGTGTGAGAGTGTATGTGTGTGTGTGTGAGAGTGTATGTGTGAGAGTGTATGTTTGTGTGTGAGAGAGTGTATGTGTGAGTGTGTGAGAATGTATGTGTGTGTGTGTGTGAGAGTGTGTGTGTGAGAGTGTGGGTGTGTGTGTGTGAGAGTGTATGTGTGTGAGTGAGTGTGAGTGTGTGTGTGAGAGTGTATGTGTGTGTGTGTGTGAGAGTGTATGTGTGAGTGTGTGAGAGTGTATGTGTGTGAGTGAGTGTGTGTGTCTGTGTGAGCATGTGTGTGAGAGTGTATGTGTGTGTGTGTGAGAGTGTATGTGTGAGAGTGTATGTTTGTGTGTGAGAGAGTGTATGTGTGAGTGTGTGAGAGTGACTGTGTGTGTGTGAGAGTGTATGTGTGTGAGTGAGTGTGAGTGTGTGTGTGAGAGTGTATGTGTGTGTGTGTGTGTGAGAGTGGATGTGTGAGTGTGTGAGAGTGTATGTGTGTGTGTGAGAGAGTGTATGTGTGAGTGTGTGAGAGTGCATGTGTGTGTGTGTGAGAGTGTATGTGTGTGTGTGAGAGAGTGTATGTGTGTGTGAGAGTGTATGTGTGAGTGTGTGAGAGTGTATGTGTGTGTGAGAGTGTATGTGTGAGTGTGTGAGAGTGTATGTGTGAGTGTGTGAGAGTGTATGTGTGTGTGTGAGAGAGTGTATGTGTGAGTGTGAGAGAGTGTATGTGTGAGTGTGAGAGTGTATGTGTGAGTGTGTGAGAGTGTATGTGTGTGTGTGAGAGAGTGTATGTGTGAGTGTGAGAGAGTGTATGTGTGAGTGTGTGAGAGTGTATATTTGTGTGTGAGAGAGTGTATGTGTGAGTGTGTGAGAGTGCATGTGTGTGTGTGTGAGAGTGTATGTGTGAGTGTGTGAGAGTGCATGTGTGTGTGTGTGAGAGTGTATGTGTGAGTGTGTGAGAGTGTGTGTGTGAGAGAGTGTATGTGTGAGTGTGTGAGAGTGCATGTGTGTGTGTGAGAGTGTATGTGTGAGTGTGTGAGAGTGTATGTTTGTGTGTGAGAGAGTGTATGTGTGTGTGTGTGAGAGTGTATGTGTGAGTGTGTGAGAGTGTATGTGTGTGTGTGAGAGAGTGTATGAGTGTGTGAGAGTGTATGTGTGAGAGTGTGAGAGTGTACGTGTGTGTGTGAGAGTGCATGTGTGTGAGAGAGTGTATGTGTGAGTGTGTGAGAGTGTATGTGTGAGAGTGTATGTGTGTGTGAGAGTGTGTGTGTGTGTGAGAGTGTATGTGTGTGAGTGAGTGTGTGTGTGAGAGTGTATGTGTGTGTGTGTGTGAGAGTGCATGAGTGAGTGTGTGAGAGTGTATGTGTGTGAGTGTGTGTTTCTGTTTGAGCATGTGTGTGAGAGTGTATGTGTGTGTGTGTGTGTGTGAGAGAGTGTCTGTGTGAGAGTGTATGTGTGTGTGTGAGAGTGTATGTGTGAGAGTGTATGTGTGTGTGTAAGAGTGTATGTGTGTGTGTGAGTGTATGTGTGTGTGTATGTGAGAGTGTATGTGTGATTGTGTGAGAGTATGTGTGAGAGTGTATGTGTGAGTGTGTGAGAGTGCATGTATGTGTGTGTGTGAGAGTGTATGTGTGAGTGTGTGAGAATGTATGTGTGAGTGTGTGTGAGAGTGTGTGTGAGTGTATGTGTGAGAGTGTATGTATGTGTGTGTGTGAAAGTGTATGTGTGAGTGTGTGAGAATGTATGTGTGAGTGTGTGAGAGTGTGTGTGTGAGAGCGTGGGTGTGTGTGTGTGAGAGTGTATATGTATGAGTGAGTGTGAGTGAGTGTGTGTGTGAGATTGTATGTGTGTGTGTGTGTGTGAGAGTGTATGTGTGAGTGTGTGAGAGTGTATGTGTGAGTGTTTGAGAGTGTGTGTGTGTGTGTGTGAGAGTGTATGTGTGAGAGTGTATGTGTGAGTGTGTGAGAGTGTATGTGTGTGAGTGAGTGTGTTTCTGTTTGAGCATGTGTGTGAGAGTGTATGTGTGTGTGTGTGTGAGTGTATGTGTGAGAGTGTATGTGTGTGTGTGAGAGTGTATGTGTGTGTGTGTGTGTGAGAGTGTGTGTGTGAGAGTGTATGTGTGTGTATGAGAGTATGTGTGTGAGTGAGAGAGTGTATGTGTGAGTGTGAGAGAGTGTATGTGTGTGTGAGTGTGTGAGAGTGTATGTGTGTGAGAGTGTATGTGTGTGTGTGAGAGAGTATATGTGTGTGTGTGTGAGAGTGTATGTGTGAGTGTGTGAGAGTGTATGTGTGTGTGTGAGAGAGTGTATGTGTGAGTGTGTGAGAGTGTATGTGTGTGTGTGAGAGAGTGTATGTGTGAGTGTGTGAGAGTGTATGTGTGTGTGTGAGAGAGTGTATGTGTGAGTGTGAGAGTGGATGTGTGAGTGTGAGAGAGTGTATGTGTGAGTGTGTGAGAGTATGTATGTGTGTGTGTGAGAGTGTATGTGTGAGTGTGTGAGAATGTATGTGTGTGTGTGTGAGAGTGTGTGTGTGAGAGTGTGGGTGTGTGTGTGTGTGTGAGAGTGTATGTGTGTGAGTGAGTGTGAGTGTGTGTGTGAGAGTGTATGTGTGTATGTGTGTGAGAGTGTATGTGTGTGTGTGTGTGAGAGTGTATGTGTGAGTGTGTGAGAGTGTATGTGTGTGAGTGAGTGTGTGTGTCTGTGTGAGCATGTGTGTGAGAGTGTATGTGTGTGTGTGTGTGAGAGTGTATGTGTGAGAATGTATGTGTGTGTATGTGAGAGTGTATGTGTGTGAGAGTGCATGTGTGAGTGTATGTGTGTGTGTGGGAGTGTATGTGTGAGTGTGTGAGAGTGTATGTGTGAGTGTGTGAGAGTGTATGTGTGTGTGTGAGAGAGTGTATGTGTGAGTGTGAGAGAGTGTATGTGTGAGTGTGAGAGTGTATGTGTGAGTGTGTGAGAGTGTATGTGTGTGTGTGAGAGAGTGTATGTGTGAGTGTGAGAGAGTGTATGTGTGAGTGTGTGAGTGTGTGAGAGTGTATGTTTGTGTGTGAGAGAGTGTATGTGTGAGTGTGTGAGAGTGCATGTGTGTGTGTGAGAGTGTATGTGTGAGTGTGTGAGAGTGCATGTGTGTGTGTGTGTGAGAGTGTATGTGTGAGTGTGTGAGAGTGTGTGTGTGAGAGAGTGTATGTGTGAGTGTGTGAGAGTGCATGTGTGTGTGTGTGAGAGTGTATGTATGAGTGTGTGAGAGTGTATGTGTGTGTGTGAGAGAGTATATGTGTGTGTGTGTGAGAGTGTATGTGTGAGTGTGTGAGAGTGTATGTGTGTGTGTGAGAGAGTGTATGTGTGAGTGTGTGAAAGTGTATGTGTGTGTGAGAGAGTGTATGTGTGAGTGTGTGAGAGTGTATGTGTGTGTGTGAGAGAGTGTATGTGTGTGTGTGTGAGAGTGTATGTGTGTGTGTGAGAGAGTGTATGTGTGTGTGAGAGTGTATGTGTGAGTGTGTGAGAGTGTATGTGTGTGTGAGAGTGTATGTGTGAGTGTGTGAGAGTGTATGTGTGTGTGTGAGAGAGTGTATGTGTGAGTGTGAGAGAGTGTATGTGTGAGAGTGTATGTGTGTGTGAGAGTGTGTGTGTGTGTGAGAGTGTATGTGTGTGAGTGAGTGTGTGTGTGAGAGTGTATGTGTGTGTGTGTGTGAGAGTGCATGAGTGAGTGTGTGAGAGTGTATGTGTGTGAGTGTGTGTTTCTGTTTGAGCATGTGTGTGAGAGTGTATGTGTGTGTGTGTGTGTGTGAGAGAGTGTCTGTGTGAGAGTGTATGTGTGTGTGTGAGAGTGTATGTGTGAGAGTGTATGTGTGTGTGTAAGAGTGTATGTGTGTGTGTGAGTGTATGTGTGTGTGTATGTGAGAGTGTATGTGTGATTGTGTGAGAGTATGTGTGAGAGTGTATGTGTGAGTGTGTGAGAGTGCATGTATGTGTGTGTGTGAGAGTGTATGTGTGAGTGTGTGAGAATGTATGTGTGAGTGTGTGTGAGAGTGTGTGTGAGTGTATGTGTGAGAGTGTATGTATGTGTGTGTGTGAAAGTGTATGTGTGAGTGTGTGAGAATGTATGTGTGAGTGTGTGAGAGTGTGTGTGTGAGAGCGTGGGTGTGTGTGTGTGAGAGTGTATATGTATGAGTGAGTGTGAGTGAGTGTGTGTGTGAGATTGTATGTGTGTGTGTGTGTGTGAGAGTGTATGTGTGAGTGTGTGAGAGTGTATGTGTGAGTGTGTGAGAGTGTGTGTGTGTGTGTGTGAGAGTGTATGTGTGAGAGTGTATGTGTGAGTGTGTGAGAGTGTATGTGTGTGAGTGAGTGTGTTTCTGTTTGAGCATGTGTGTGAGAGTGTATGTGTGTGTGTGTGTGAGTGTATGTGTGAGAGTGTATGTGTGTGTGTGAGAGTGTATGTGTGTGTGTGTGTGTGAGAGTGTATGTGTGAGAGTGTATGTGTGTGTATGAGAGTATGTGTGTGAGTGAGAGAGTGTATGTGTGAGTGTGAGAGAGTGTATGTGTGTGTGAGTGTGTGAGAGTGTATGTGTGTGAGAGTGTATGTGTGTGTGTGAGAGAGTATATGTGTGTGTGTGTGAGAGTGTATGTGTGAGTGTGTGAGAGTGTATGTGTGTGTGTGAGAGAGTGTATGTGTGAGTGTGTGAGAGTGTATGTGTGTGTGTGAGAGAGTGTATGTGTGAGTGTGTGAGAGTGTATGTGTGTGTGTGAGAGAGTGTATGTGTGAGTGTGAGAGTGGATGTGTGAGTGTGAGAGAGTGTATGTGTGAGTGTGTGAGAGTGCATTGTGTGTGTGTGAGAGTGTATGTGTGTGTGTGAGAAAGTGTATGAGTGTGTGAGAGTGTATGTGTGAGTGTGTGAGAGTGTATGTGTGTGTGAGAGTGAGACAGTGTATGTGTGAGTGTGTGAGAGTATGTATGTGTGTGTGTGAGAGTGTATGTGTGAGTGTGTGAGAATGTATGTGTGTGTGTGTGAGAGTGTGTGTGTGAGAGTGTGGGTGTGTGTGTGTGTGTGAGAGTGTATGTGTGTGAGTGAGTGTGAGTGTGTGTGTGAGAGTGTATGTGTGTATGTGTGTGAGAGTGTATGTGTGTGTGTGTGTGAGAGTGTATGTGTGAGTGTGTGAGAGTGTATGTGTGTGAGTGAGTGTGTGTGTCTGTGTGAGCATGTGTGTGAGAGTGTATGTGTGTGTGTGTGTGAGAGTGTATGTGTGAGAATGTATGTGTGTGTATGTGAGAGTGTATGTGTGTGAGAGTGCATGTGTGAGTGTATGTGTGTGTGTGGGAGTGTATGTGTGAGTGTGTGAGAGTGTATGTGTGAGTGTGTGAGAGTGTATGTGTGTGTGTGAGAGAGTGTATGTGTGAGTGTGAGAGAGTGTATGTGTGAGTGTGAGAGTGTATGTGTGAGTGTGTGAGAGTGTATGTGTGTGTGTGAGAGAGTGTATGTGTGAGTGTGAGAGAGTGTATGTGTGAGTGTGTGAGAGTGTATGTGTGTGTGTGAGAGAGTGTATGTGTGAGTGTGTGAGAGTGTATGTTTGTGTGTGAGAGAGTGTATGTGTGAGTGTGTGAGAGTGCATGTGTGTGTGTGAGAGTGTATGTGTGAGTGTGTGAGAGTGCATGTGTGTGTGTGTGTGAGAGTGTATGTGTGAGTGTGTGAGAGTGTGTGTGTGAGAGAGTGTATGTGTGAGTGTGTGAGAGTGCATGTGTGTGTGTGTGAGAGTGTATGTATGAGTGTGTGAGAGTGTATGTGTGTGTGTGAGAGAGTGTATGTGTGTGTGTGTGAGAGTGTATGTGTGAGTGTGTGAGAGTGTATGTGTGAGTGTGTGAAAGTGTATGTGTGTGTGAGAGAGTGTATGTGTGAGTGTGTGAGAGTGTATGTGTGTGTGTGAGAGAGTGTATGTGTGTGTGTGTGAGAGTGTATGTGTGTGTGTGAGAGAGTGTATGTGTGTGTGAGAGTGTATGTGTGAGTGTGTGAGAGTGTATGTGTGTGTGAGAGTGTATGTGTGAGTGTGTGAGAGTGTATGTGTGAGTGTGAGAGAGTGTATGTGTGCGTGTGAGAGAGTGTATGTGTGAGTGTGTGAGAGTGCATGTGTGTGTGTGTGAGACTGTATGTGTGAGAGTGTATGTGTGTGTGTGTGTGTGAGAGTGTGTGTGAGAGTGAGTGTGTGTGTGTGAGAGAGTGTATGTGTGAGTGTGAGAGAGTGTATGTGTGAGTGTGTGAGAGTATGTATGTGTGTGTGTGAGAGTGTATGTGTGAGTGTGTGAGAATGTATGTGTGTGTGTGTGTGAGAGTGTGTGTGTGAGAGTGTGGGTGTGTGTGTGTGAGAGTGTATGTGTGTGAGTGAGTGTGAGTGTGTGTGTGAGAGTGTATGTGTGTGTGTGTGTGAGAGTGTATGTGTGAGTGTGTGAGAGTGTATGTGTGTGAGTGAGTGTGTGTGTCTGTGTGAGCATGTGTGTGAGAGTGTATGTGTGTGTGTGTGTGAGAGTGTATGTGTGAGAATGTATGTGTGTGTATGTGAGAGTGTATGTGTGTGAGAGTGCATGTGTGAGTGTATGTGTGTGTGTGTGGGAGTGTATGTGTGAGTGTGTGAGAGTATGTGTAAAAGTGTATGTGTGAGTGTGTGAGAGTGTATGTGTGAGTGTGTGAGAGTGACTGTGTGTGTGTGAGAGTGTATGTGTGTGTGAGAGTGTATGTGTGTGAGTGTGAGTGTATGTGTGAGAGTGTATGTGTGTGTGTGAGAGAGTGTATGTATGAGTGTGTGAGAGTCCATGTGTGAGTGTGTGAGACTGTATGTGTGAGAGTGTATATGTGTGTGTGTGTGTGTGAGAGTGTGTGTGTGAGAGTGAGTGTGTGTGTGTGAGAGAGTGTATGTGTGAGTGTGAGAGAGTGTATGTGTGAGTGTGTGAAAGTGTATGTGCGTGTGTGAGAGACTGTATCTGTGAGTGTGTGAGAGTGCATGTGTGTGTGTGTGAGAGTGAGTGTGTGTGTGTGAGAGAGTGTATGTGTGAGTGTGAGAGAGTGTATGTGTGAGTGTGTGAGAGTGTATGTATGTGTGTGTGTGAGAGTGTATGTGTGAGTGTGTGAGAATGTATGTGTGTGTGTGTGTGAGAGTGTGTGTGTGAGAGTGTGGGTGTGTGTGTGTGAGAGTGTATGTGTGTGAGTGAGTGTGAGTGTGTGTGTGAGAGTGTATGTGTGTGTGTGTGTGAGAGTGTATGTGTGAGTGTGTGAGAGTGTATGTGTGTGAGTGAGTGTGTGTCTGTGTGAGCATGTGTGTGAGAGTGTATGTGTGTGTGTGTGAGAGTGTATGTGTGAGAGTGTATGTTTGTGTGTGAGAGAGTGTATGTGTGAGTGTGTGAGAGTGACTGTGTGTGTGTGAGAGTGTGAGTGTATGTGTGTGTGTGAGAGTGTATGTGTGTGAGTGAGTGTGAGTGTGTGTGTGAGAGTGTATGTGTGTGTGTGTGTGTGAGAGTGTATGTGTGAGTGTGTGAGAGTGTATGTGTGTGAGTGAGTTTGTGTGTCTGTGTGAGCATGTGTGTGAGAGTGTATGTGTGTGTGTGTGTGAGAGTGTATGTGTGAGAATGTATGTGTGTGTATGTGAGAGTGTATGTGTGTGAGAGTGCATGTGTGAGTGTATGTGTGTGTGTGTGGGAGTGTATGTGTGAGTGTGTGAGAGTGTATGTGTGAGTGTGTGAGAGTGTATGTGTGTGTGTGAGAGAGTGTATGTGTGAGTGTGAGAGAGTGTATGTGTGAGTGTGAGAGTGTATGTGTGAGTGTGTGAGAGTGTATGTGTGTGTGTGAGAGAGTGTATGTGTGAGTGTGAGAGAGTGTATGTGTGAGTGTGTGAGAGTGTATGTTTGTGTGTGAGAGAGTGTATGTGTGAGTGTGTGAGAGTGCATGTGTGTGTGTGTGAGAGTGTATGTGTGAGTGTGTGAGAGTGCATGTGTGTGTGTGTGTGAGAGTGTATGTGTGAGTGTGTGAGAGTGTGTGTGTGAGAGAGTGTATGTGTGAGTGTGTGAGAGTGCATGTGTGTGTGTGTGAGAGTGTATGTGTGAGTGTGTGAGAGTGTATGTGTGTGTGTGAGAGGTGTATGTGTGTGTGTGTGAGAGTGTATGTGTGAGTGTGTGAGAGTGTATGTGTGTGTGTGAGAGAGTGTATGTGTGAGTGTGTGAAGTGTATGTGTGTGTGAGAGAGTGTATGTGTGAGTGTGTGAGAGTGTATGTGTGTGTGTGAGAGAGTGTATGTGTGAGTGTGAGAGAGTGTATGTGTGAGTGTGTGAGAGTGTATGTGTGTGTGTGAGAGAGTGTATGTGTGGTGTGAGAGAGTGGATGTGTGAGTGTGTGAGAGTGTATGTGTGTGTGTGAGAGAGTGTATGTGTGAGTGTGTGAGAGTGCATGTGTGTGTGTGTGAGAGTGTATGTGTGTGTGTGAGAGAGTTATGTGTGTGTGAGAGTGTATGTGTGAGTGTGTGTGAGTGTGTGAGAGTGTATGTGTGTGTGTGAGAGAGTGTATGTGTGAGTGTGAGAGAGTGTATGTGTGCGTGTGAGAGAGTGTATGTGTGAGTGTGTGAGAGTGCATGTAGTGAGTGTGTGAGACTGTATGTTGTGAGAGTGTATGTGTGTG
>NW_027253247.1:0-16924 GCF_044704955.1 Pristiophorus japonicus
AACTACTCCCCCCACGTAACTACCCCCCCACGTAACTACTCCCCCCCACGTAACTACTCCCCCCCCACGTAACTACTCCCCCCTCCACGTAACTACTCCCCCCCCCACGTAACTACTCCCCCCCCACGTAACTACTCCCCCCCCCACGTAACTACTCCCCCCTCCACGTAACTATTCCCCCCCCACGTAACTTCTCCCCGCCCATGTAACTACTCCCTCCCACCACGTAACTACTCCCCCCCACGTAACTACTCCCCCCCCCACGTAACTACTCCCCCCCACGTAACTACTCCCCCCCCACGTAACTACTCCCCCCCCCACGTAACTACACCCCCCCTTTTAACTACTCCCCCCCCACGTAACTACTCCCCCCCTATGTAACTACTCCCTCCCACTACGTAACTACTCCCCCCCACGTAACTACTCCCCCCCCCACGTAACTACTCCCCCCCACGTAACTAATCCCCCCCCCACGTAACTACTCCCCCCCCATGTAACTACTCCCCCCCACGTAACTACACCCCCCTCCACGTAACTACTCCCCCCCACGTAACTACTCCCCCCCCACGTAACTACTCCCCCCCCCATGTAACTACTCCCCCCCACGTAACTACTCCCTCCCACTACGTAACTACTCCCCCCCACGTAACTACTCCCCCCCCACGTAACTACTCCCCCTACACGTAACTACACCCCCCCCACGTAACTACTCCCTCCCACTACGTAACTACTCCCCCCCACGTAACTACTCCCCCCCAACGTAACTACCCCCCCCTCCCACGTAACTACACCCCCCCCACGTAACTACTCCCCCCCCACGTAACTACTCCCCCTACACGTAACTACACCCCCCCCACGTAACTACTCCCCCCCCACGTAACTACTCCCCCTACACGTAACTACACCCCCCCCATGTAACTACTCCCCCCCCCACGTAACTACTCCCCCCCCACGTAACTACTCCCTCCCACTACGTAACTACACCCCCCCCACGTAACTACTCCCCCCCCACGTAACTACTCCCCCTACACGTAACTACAATCCCCCCACGTAACTACTCCCCCTACACGTAACTACTCCCCCCCCCACTTAACTACTCCCCCCCCCACGTAACTACTCCCCCCCACGTAACTACTCCCCCCCACGTAACTACTCCCCCCCACGTAACTACTCCCCCCCACGTAACTACTCCCCCCTCCACGTAACTACACCCCCCCACGTAACTATCCCCCCCTCAAGTAACTACTCCCCCTACACGTAACTACACCCCCCCCACGTAACTACACCCCCCCCATGTAACTACTCCCCCCCCCACGTAACTACTCCCCCCCCCACGTAACTACTCCCCCTACACGTAACTACACCCCCCCCACGTAACTACACCCCCCCCATGTAACTACTCCCCCCCCCCACGTAACTACTCCACCCCACGTAACTACTCCCCCCCCACGTAACTACTCCCCCCCACGTAACTACTCCCCCCCCATGTAACTACTCCCACCCCACGTAACTACTCCCCCTACACGTAACTACACCCCCCCCACGTAACTACTCCCCCTACACGTAACTACACCCCCCCCCCATGTAACTACTCCCTCCCACCACGTATCTACTCACCCCCATGTAACTACTCCCCCCCCCACGTAACTACTCCCTCCCACCACGTAACTACTCCCCCCCCCCATGTAACTACTCCCTCCCACCACGTAACTACTCCCCCCCACGTAACTACTCCCCCCCATGTAACTACTCCCCCCCCCCAGATAACTACTCCCCCCCACGTAACTACTCCCCCCCCCACGTAACTACTCCCCCCCCATGTAACTACTCCCCACACCCCACGTAACTACTCCCCCCCACGTAACTACTCCCCCCCACGTAACTACTCCCCCCCCACGTAACTACTCCCCCCCACGTAACTACTCCCCCCCCACGTAACTACTCCCCCCTCCACGTAACTACTCCCCCCCACGTAACTACTCCCCCCCCACGTAACTACTCCCCCTCCACGTAACTACTCCCGCCCCACGTAACTATTCCCCCCCACGTAACTACTCCCCCCCCCACGTAACTACTCCCCCCCACGTAACTACCCCCCCCCCACGTAACTACTCCCCCCCACGTAACTACTCCCCCTCCACGTAACTACTCCCCTCCCACGTAACTACTCCCCCCCACGTAACTACTCCCCCCCCATGTAACTACTCCCCTCCCACGTAACTACTCCCCCCTCCACGTAACTACTCCCCCCCACGTAACTACTCCCCCCCCCACGTAACTACTCCCCCCCCACGAAACTACTCCCCTCCCACGTAACTACTCCCCCCCCACGTAACTACTCCCCCCACGTAACTACTCCCCCCCCCACGTAACCACTCCCCCCATGTAACTACTCCCCCCCATGTAACTACTCCCCCCCACGTAACTACTCCCCTCCCACGTAACTACTCCCCCCCCACGTAACTACTCCCCCCACGTAACTACTCCCCCCCCACGTAACTACTCTCCTCCCACGTAAATACTCCCCCCCACGTAACTACTCCCCCCACGTAACTACTCCCCCCCACGTAACTACTCCCCCCCACGTAACTACTCCCCCCCACGTAACTACTCCCCCCACGTAACTACTCCCCCCACGTAACTACTCCCCCCCCACGTAACTACTCTCCTCCCACGTAAATACTCCCCCCCACGTAACTACTCCCCCCACGTAACTACTCCCCCCCCACGTAACTACTCCCCCCCACGTAACTACTCCCCCCCCACGTAACTACTCCCCCCACGAAACTACTCCCCTCCCACGTAACTACTCCCCCCCCACGTAACTACTCCCCCCACGTAACTACTCCCCCCCCCACGTAACCACTCCCCCCATGTAACTACTCCCCCCCATGTAACTACTCCCCTCCCACGTAACTACTCCCCCCACGTAACTACTCCCCCCCACGTAACTACTCCCCCCCACGTAACTACTCCCCCCCCACGTAACTACTCCACCCCCACGTAACTACTCCCCCCACGTAACTACTCCCCCCCCACGTAACTACTCTCCTCCCACGTAAATACTCCCCCCCACGTAACTACTCCCCCCACGTAACTACTCCCCCCCACGTAACTACTCTCCTCCCACGTAAATACTCCCCCCCACGTAACTACTCCCCCCACGTAACTACTCCCCCCCCACGTAACTACTCCCCCCCACGTAACTACTCCCCCCCCACGTAACTACTCCCCCCCACGTAACTACTCCCCCCCCACGTAACTACTCCCCTCCCACGTAACTACTCCCCCCCCCACGTAACCACTCCCCCCATGTAACTACTCCCCCCCATGTAACTACTCCCCCCCACGTAACTACTCCGCCCCCCCCACGTAACTACTCCCTCCCACCACGTAACTACTCCCCCCCCATGTAACTACTCCCCCCCCCACGTAACTACTCCCCCCCCACGTAACTACTCCCCCCCCATGTAACTTCTCCCCCCGCCACGTAACTACTCCCCCCCACGTAACTAGCCCCCCCCGCCACGTAACTACTCCCCCCCCACGTAACTACTCCCCCCCCCACGTAACTACTCCCCCCACGTAACTACTCCCCCCCCATGTAACTTCTCCCCCCGCCACGTAACTACTCCCCCCCACGTAACTAGCCCCCCCGCCACGTAACTACTCCCCCCCCACGTAACTACTCCCCCCCCCACGTAACTACTCCCCCCACGTAACTACTCCCCCCATGTAACTACTCCGCCCCCCCCATGTAACTACTCCCCCCCACGTAACTACTCCGCCCCCCCCACGTAACTACTCCCTCCCACCACGTAACTACTCCCCGCCACGTAACTACACCCCCTCCACGTAACTACTCCCCCCCCACGTAACTATTCCCCCCCCCATGTAACTACTCCCCCCCCATGTAACTACTCCCCCCCCACGTAACTACTCCCCCCCCATGTAACTACTCCCCCCGCCACGTAACTACTCCCCCCCACGTAACTACTCCCCCCCACGTAACTACTCCCCCCTACGTAACTACTCCCCCCACGTAACTCCTACCCCCACGTAACTACTCCCCCCCCCACGTAACTACTCCCCCCCACGTAACTACTCCCCCTCCCCACGTAACTACTCCCCCCCCCACGTAACAACTCCCCCCCCCACGTAACTACTCCCCCCACGTAACTACTACCCCCCACGTAACTACTCCCCCCCACGTAACTACTCCCCCCCCACGTAACTACTCCCCCCCCGCACGTAACTACTCCCCCCCACGTAACTACTCCCCCCCCACGTAACTACTCCCCCCCCCACGTAACTACTCCCCCCCAACGTAACTACTCCCCCCCCACGTAACTACTCCCCCCCCCACGTAACTACTCCGCCCCCACGTAACTACTCCCCCCCATGTAACTACTCCCCCACCACATAACTACTCCCCCCACGTAACTACTCCCCCCCCACGTAACTACTCCCCCCACGTAACTACTCCCCCCACCACGTAACTACTCCCCCCTCCACGTAACTACTCCCCCCCCCACGTAACTACTCCGCCCCCACGTAACTACTCCCCCCCATGTAACTACTCCCCCCATGTAACTACTCCCCCCCCACGTAACTACTCCCCTCCACGTAACTACTCCCCCCCACGTAACTACTCCGCCCCCACATAACTACTCCCCCCACGTAACTACTCCCCCCCCACGTAACTACTCCCCCCCCCACGTAACTACTCCCCCCCACGTAACTACTCCCCCCCCACGTAACTACTCCCCCCCAACGTAACTACTCCCCCCCCACGTAACTACACCCCCCCTTTTAACTTTTCCCCCCCCACGTAACTACTCCCCCCCCACGTAACTACTCCCCCCCCACGTAACTACTCCCCCCCACGTAACTACTCCCCCCCACGTAACTACCCCCCCACATAACTACTCCCCCTTCCACGTAACTCCTCCCCCCCACGTAACTACTCCCCCCCCAGGTAACTCCTCCCCCCCCACGTAACTACTCCCCCCACGTAACTACCCCCCCACGTAACTACTCCCCCCCACGTAACTACTCCCCCCCACGTAACTACCCCCCCACATAACTACTCCCCCCCACGTAACTACCCCCCCACATAACTACTCCCCCTTCCACGTAACTCCTCCCCCCCACGTAACTACTCCCCCCCCAGGTAACTCCTCCCCCCCCACGTAACTACTCCCCCCACGTAACTACTCCCCCCCCATGTAACTACTCCCTCCCACCACGTAACTACTCCCCCCCCACGTAACTACTCCCCCCCCCACGTAACTACTCCCCCCACGTAACTGCTCCCCCCTCCACGTAACTACTCCCCCCCCACGTAACTCCTCCCCCCCCACGTAACTACTCCCCCCACGTAACTACTCCCCCCCCATGTAACTACTCCCTCCCACCACGTAACTACTCCCCCCCCACGTAACTCCTCCCCCCCCACGTAACTACTCCCCCCACGTAACTGCTCCCCCCTCCACGTAACTACTCCCCCCCCACGTAACTACTCCCCCCCCACGTAACTACTCCCCCCCCACGTAACTACTCCCTCCGCCACGTAACTACTCCCCCCCACGTAACTACTCCCCCCCACGTAACTACTCCCCCCCCACGTAACTACTCCCCCCCACGTAACTACTCCCCCCCCCCACGTAACTCCCCCCTCCACGTAACTACTCCCCCCCACGTAACTACTCCCTCCCACCACGTAACTACTCCCCCCCCACGTAACTACTCCCCCCCCACGTAACTACTCCCCCCCCCACGTAACTACTCCCCCCTCCACGTAACTATTCCCCCCCCACGTAACTTCTCCCCGCCCATGTAACTACTCCCTCCCACCACGTAACTACTCCCCCCCACGTAACTACTCCCCCCCCCACGTAACTACTCCCCCCCACGTAACTACTCCCCCCCCCACGTAACTACTCCCCCCCCCACGTAACTACACCCCCCCTTTTAACTACTCCCCCCCCACGTAACTACTCCCCCCCTATGTAACTACTCCCTCCCACTACGTACCTACTCCCCCCCACGTAACTACTCCCCCCCCCACGTAACTACTCCCCCCCACGTAACTAATCCCCCCCCCTCCCCCCCCACGTAACTACTCCCCGCCCATGTAACTACTCCCTCCCACCACGTAACTACTCCCCCCCACGTAACTACTCCCACCCACGTAACTACTCCCCCCCCACGTAACTACTCCCCCCCATGTAACTACTCCCCCCCACGTAACTACATCCCCCTCCACGTAACTACTCCCCCCCACGTAACTACTCCCCCCCCACGTAACTACTCCCCCCCCCATGTAACTACTCCCCCCCACGTAACTACTCCCTCCCACTACGTAACTACTCCCCCCCACGTAACTACTCCCCCCCCACGTAACTACTCCCCCCCCCATGTAACTACTCCCCCCTATGTAACTACTCCCTCCCACTACGTAACTACTCCCCCCCACGTAACTACTCCCCCCCCACGTAACTACTCCCCCTACACGTAACTACACCCCCCCCACGTAACTACTCCCCCTACACGTAACTACACCCCCCCCACGTAACTACTCCCCCCCCACGTAACTACTCCCCCTACACGTAACTACACCCCCCCCACGTAACTACACCCCCCCCATGTAACTACTCCCCCCCCCACGTAACTACTCCCCCCCCACGTAACTACTCCCTCCCACTACGTAACTATACCCCCCCCACGTAACTACTCCCCCCCCACGTAACTACTCCCCCTACACGTAACTACAATCCCCCCACGTAACTACTCCCCCTACACGTAACTACTCCCCCCCCCACGTAACTACTCCCCCCCCCACGTAACTACTCCCCCCCATGTAACTACTCCCCCCCACGTAACTACTCCCCCTACACGTAACTACACCCCCCCACGTAACTATCCCCCCCCACGTAACTACTCCCCCTACACGTAACTACACCCCCCCCACGTAACTACACCCCCCCCATGTAACTACTCCCCCCCCCACGTAACTACTCCCCCCCCCACGTAACTACTCCCCCTACACGTAACTACACCCCCCCCACGTAACTACACCCCCCCCATGTAACTACTCCCCCCCCCCACGTAACTACTCCCCCCCACGTAACTACTCCCCCCCCACGTAACTACTCCCCCCCACGTAACTACTCCCCCCCATGTAACTACTCCCACCCCACGTAACTACTCCCCCTACACGTAACTACACCCCCCCCACGTAACTACTCCCCCCCACGTAACTACTCCCCCCCCACGTAACTACTCCCCCCCACGTAACTACTCCCCCCCCATGTAACTACTCCCACCCCACGTAACTACTCCCCCTACACGTAACTACACCCCCCCCACGTAACTACTCCCACCCCACGTAACTACTCCCCCTAAACGTAACTACACCCCCCCCACGTATCTACTCACCCCCATGTAACTACTCCCCCCCCACGTAACTACTCCCCCCCACGTAACTACTCCCCCCCCATGTAACTACTCCCACCCCACGTAACTACTCCCCCTACACGTAACTACACCCCCCCCACGTAACTACTCCCACCCCACGTAACTACTCCCCCTACACGTAACTACTCCCCCCCCCACGTATCTACTCACCCCCATGTAACTACTCCCCCCCCCACGTAACTACTCCCTCCCACCACGTAACTACTCCCCCCCCCATGTAACTACTCCCTCCCACCACGTTACTACTCCCCCCCACGTAACTACTCCCCCCCCATGTAACTACTCCCCCCCCCCCAGATAACTACTCCCCCCCACGTAACTACTCCCCCCCCCACGTAACTACTCCCCCCCCATGTAACTACTCCCCACACCCCACGTAACTACTCCCCCCCACGTAACTACTCCCCCCCCACGTAACTACTCCCCCCCACGTAACTACTCCCCCCCCACGTAACTACTCCCCCCCCATGTAACTACTCCCCACACCCCACGTAACTACTCCCCCACACGTAACTACTCCCCCCCCACGTAACTACTCCCCCCCACGTAACTACTCCCCCCCCACGTAACTACTCCCCCCCACGTAACTACTCCCCCCCACGTAACTACTACCCCCCACGTAACTACTCCCCCCCACGTAACTACTCCCCCCCCACGTAACTACTCCCCCCCACGTAACTACTCCCCCCCCACGTAACTACTCCCCCCCCACGTAACTACTCCCCCTCCACGTAACTACTCCCGCCCCACGTAACTATTCCCCCCCACGTAACTACTCCCCCCCCACGTAACTACTCCCCCCCACGTAACTACTCCCCCCCCACGTAACTACTCCCCCCCACGTAACTACTCCCCCTCCACGTAACTACTCCCCTCCCACGTAACTACTCCCCCCCACGTAACTACTCCCCCCCCATGTAACTACTCCCCTCCCACGTAACTACTCCCCCCTCCACGTAACTACTCCCCCCCACATAACTACTCCCCCCCCCACGTAACTACTCCCCCCCCACGAAACTACTCCCCTCCCACGTAACTACTCCCCCCCCACGTAACTACTCCCCCCACGTAACTACTCCCCCCCCCACGTAACCACTCCCCCCATGTAACTACTCCCCCCCATGTAACTACTCCCCCCCACGTAACTACTCCCCCCCACGTAACTACTCCCCTCCCACGTAACTACTCCCCCCCCACGTAACTACTCCCCCCACGTAACTACTCCCCCCCCACGTAACTACTCTCCTCCCACGTAAATACTCCCCCCCACGTAACTACTCCCCCCATGTAACTACTCCCCCCCACGTAACTACTCCGCCCCCCCCACGTAACTACTCCCTCCCACCACGTAACTACTCCCCCCCCATGTAACTACTCCCCCCCCACGTAACTACTCCCCCCCCACGTAACTACTCCCCCCCACGTAACTACTCCCCCCCCACGTAACTACTCCCCCGCCATGTAACTACTCCCCCCCACGTAACTAGCCCCCCCCGCCACGTAACTACTCCCCCCCCACGTAACTACTCCCCCCCCCACGTAACTACTTCCCCCACGTAACTACTCCCCCCCCATGTAACTTCTCCCCCCGCCACGTAACTACTCCCCCCCACGTAACTAGCCCCCCCCGCCACGTAACTACTCCCCCCGCCACGTAACTACTCCCCCGCCACGTAACTACTCCCCCCCCCACGTAACTACTCCGCCCCCCCCACGTAACTACTCCCTCCCACCACGTAACTACTCCCCCCCCATGTAACTACTCCCCCCCCACATAACTACTCCCCCCCCACGTAACTACTCCCCCCCCATGTAACTTCTCCCCCCGCCACGTAACTACTCCCCCCCACGTAACTAGCCCCCCCCGCCACGTAACTACTCCCCCCCCACGTAACTACTCCCCCCCCCACGTAACTACTCCCCCCACGTAACTACTCCCCCCCCATGTAACTTCTCCCCCCGCCACGTAACTACTCCCCCCCACGTAACTAGCCCCCCCCCCCACGTAACTACTCCCCCCACGTAACTACTCCCCCCATGTAACTACTCCCCCCCATGTAACTACTCCCCCCCACGTAACTACTCCGCCCCCCCCACGTAACTACTCCCTCCCACCACGTAACTACTCCCCGCCACGTAACTACACCCCCTCCACGTAACTACTCCCCCCCCACGTAACTATTCCCCCCCCCATGTAACTACTCCCCCCCCATGTAACTACTCCCCCCCCACGTAACTACTCCCCCCCCATGTAACTACTCCCCCCCACGTAACTACTCCCCCCTACGTAACTACTCCCCCCACGTAACTCCTACCCCCACGTAACTACTCCCCCCCCCACGTAACTACTCCCCCCCACGTAACTACTCCCCCTCCCCACGTAACAACTCCCCCCTCCACGTAACTACTCCCCCCCACGTAACTACTCCCCCCCCACGTAACTACTCCCCCCCCGCACGTAACTACTCCCCCCCACGTAACTACTCCCCCCCCACGTAACTACTCCCCCCCCACGTAACTACTCCCCCCCCACGTAACTACTCCCCCCTCCACGTAACTACTCCCCCCCCCACGTAACTACTCCGCCCCCACGTAACTACTCCCCCCCATGTAACTACTCCCCCCATGTAACTACTCCCCCCCCACGTAACTACTCCCCTCCACGTAACTACTCCCCCCCACGTAACTACTCCCCCCCCACGTAACTACTCCGCCCCCACATAACTACTCCCCCCACGTAACTACTCCCCCCCCACGTAACTACTCCCCCCCCCACGTAACTACTCCCCCCCACGTAACTACTCCCCCCCCACGTAACTACTCCCCCCCAACGTAACTACACCCCCCCTTTTAACTTTTCCCCCCCCACGTAACTACTCCCCCCCACGTAACTACTCCCCCCCCACGTAACTACTCCCCCCACGTAACTACCCCCCCACGTAACTACTCCCCCCCACGTAACTACTCCCCCCCACGTAACTACCCCCCCACATAACTACTCCCCCTTCCACGTAACTCCTCCCCCCCACGTAACTACTCGCCCCCCAGGTGACTCCTCCCCCCCCACGTAACTACTCCCCCCACGTAACTACCCCCCCACGTAACTACTCACCCCACGTAACTACTCCCCCCCACGTAACTACCCCCCCACATAACTACTCCCCCCCACGTAACTACCCCCCCACATAACTACTCCCCCTTCCACGTAACTCCTCCCCCCCACGTAACTACTCCCCCCACGTAACTACTCCCCCCCCATGTAACTACTCCCTCCCACCACGTAACTACTCCCCCCCCACGTAACTCCTCCCCCCCCACGTAACTACTCCCCCCACGTAACTACTCCCCCCCCATGTAACTACTCCCTCCCACCACGTAACTACTCCCCCCCCACGTAACTACTCCCCCCACGTAACTGCTCCCCCCTCCACGTAACTACTCCCCCCCCACGTAACTCCTCCCCCCCCACGTAACTACTCCCCCCACGTAACTACTCCCCCCCCATGTAACTACTCCCTCCCACCACGTAACTACTCCCCCCCCACGTAACTCCTCCCCCCCCACGTAACTACTCCCCCCACGTAACTGCTCCCCCCTCCACGTAACTACTCCCCCCCCACGTAACTACTCCCCCCCCACGTAACTACTCCCCCCCCACGTAACTACTCCCCCCGCCACGTAACTACTCCCCCCCACGTAACTACTCCCCCCCACGTAACTACTCCCCCCCCACGTAACTACTCTCCCCTACGTAACTACTCCCCCCACGTAACACCTACCCCCCACGTAACTACTCCCCCCCCACGTAACTACTCCCCCCCACGTAACTACTCCCCCCCCCACGTAACTACTCCCCCCCCCACGTAACAACTCCCCCCTCCACGTAACTACTCCCCCCCACGTAACTACTCCCCCCCCACGTAACTACTCCCCCCCCGCACGTAACTACTCCCCCCCTGGTAACTACCCCCCCCACGTAACTACTCCCCCCCCACGTAACTACTCCCCCCCCACGTAACTACTCCCGCCCCCACGTAACTACTCCCCCCCAACGTAACTACTCCCCCCCCCACGTAACTACTCCCCCCCCCCACGTAACTACTCCGCCCCCACGTAACTACTCCCCCCCCCACGTAACTACTCCCGCCCCCACGTAACTACTCCCCCCCCCACGTAACTACTCCCCCCCCACGTAACTACTCCCCCCCACGTAACTACTCCCCCCCACGTAACTACTCCCCACCCCACGTAACTACTTCCCCCCACGTAACTACTCCCCCCCCCACGTAACTACTCCCCCCACGTAACTACTCCCCCCCCATGTAACTACTCCCCCCCCAGATAACTACTCCCCCCCACGTAACTACTCCCCCCCCCCACGTAACTACTCGCCCCCCACGTAACTACTCCCCCCCATGTAACTACTCCCCACCCCCCACGTAACTACCCCGCCACGTAACTACTACACCCCACGTAACTACTCCCCCTCCACGTAACTATTCCCCCCTCACGTAACTACTCCCCCCCCACGTAACTACTCCCCCCCCCACGTAACTACTCCCCCCCCACGTAACTACTCCCCCCCACGTAAGTACTCCCCCCACACGTAACTACTCCCCCCCCACGTAACTACTCCCCTCCCACGTAACTACTCCCCCCCCACGTAACTACTCCCCTCCCACGTAACTACTCCCCCCACGTAACTACTCCCCCCATGTAACTACTCCCCCCCACGTAACTACTCCCCCCCCACGTAACTACTCCCCTCCCACATAACTACTCCCCTCCCACGTAACTACTCCCCCCATGTAACTACTCCCCCCCACGTAACTACTCCCCTCCCACGTAACTACTCCCCTCCCACGTAACTACTCCCCCCACGTAACTACTCCCCCCCCACGTAACTACTCCCCCCCCATGTAACTACTCCCCCCCCACGTAACTACTCCCCCCCACGTAACTACTCCCCCCCACGTAACTACTCCCCCCCCACGTAACTACTCCCCTCCCACGTAACTACTCCCCTCCCACGTAACTACTCCCCCCATGTAACTACTCCCCCCCACGTAACTACTCCCCTCCCACGTAACTACTCCCCTCCCACGTAACTACTCCCCCCACGTAACTACTCCCCCCCCACGTAACTACTCCCCCCCCACGTAACTACTCCCCCCCACGTAACTACTCCCCCCTCCCATGTAACTACTCCCCCCCACGTAACTACTCCCCGCCACGTAACTACTCCCCCCCACGTAACTACTCCCCCCTCCCATGTAACTACTCCCCCCCACGTAACTACTCCCCCCCACGTAACTACTCCCCCCCATGTAACTACTCCCCCCCACGTAACTACTCCCCTCCACGTAACTACTCCCCCCCACGTAACTACTCCCCCCCCACGTAACTACTCCGCCCCCACATAACTACTCCCCCCACGTAACTACTCCCCCCCCACGTAACTGCTCCCCCCCCACGTAACTACTCCCCCCCCATGTAACTACTCCCCCCCAACGTAACTACTCCCCCCCCACGTAACTACACCCCCCCTTTTAACTTTTCCCCCCCCACGTAACTACTCCCCCCCACGTAACTACTCCCCCCCCACGTAACTACTCCCCCCACGTAACTACCCCCCCACGTAACTACTCCCCCCCACGTAACTACTCCCCCCCACGTAACTACCACCCCACATAACTACTCCCCCTTTCACGTAACTCCTCCCCCCCACGTAACTACTCCCCCCCCAGGTAACTCCTCCCCCCCCACGTAACTACTCCCCCCACGTAACTACCCCCCCACGTAACTACTCCCCCCCACGTAACTACTCCCCCCCACGTAACTACCCCCCCACATAACTACTCCCCCTTCCACGTAACTCCTCCCCCCCACGTAACTACTCCCCCCCCATGTAACTACTCCCCCCCACGTAACTACTCCCCCCACGTAACTACTCCCCCCCACGTAACTACTCCCCCCCCACGGAACTACTCCCCCCCCACGTAACTACTCCCCCCCCATGTAACTACTCCCTCCCACCACGTAACTACTCCCCCCCCACGTAACTACTCCCCCCCCCACGTAACTACTCCCCCCACGTAACTGCTCCCCCCTCCACGTAACTACTCCCCCCCCACGTAACTCCTCCCCCCCCACGTAACTACTCCCCCCACGTAACTACTCCCCCCCCATGTAACTACTCACTCCCACCACGTAACTACTCCCCCCCCACGTAACTCCTCCCCCCCCACGTAGCTACTCCACCCACGTAACTGCTCCCCCCTCCACGTAACTACTCCCCCCCCACGTAACTACTCCCCCCCCACGTAACTACTCCCCACCCACGTAACTACTCCCCCCCCACGTAACTACTCCCCCCCCATGTAACTACTCCCCCCGCCACGTAACTACTCCCCCCCACGTAACTACTCCCCCCCACGTAACTACTCCCCCCCCACGTAACTACTCCCCCCTACGTAACTACTCCCCCCCCACGTAACTACACCCCCCCACGTAACTACTCCCCCCCCCACGTAACTACTCCCCCCCACGTAACTACTCCCCCCCCCCACGTAACAACTCCCCCCTCCACGTAACTACTCCCCCCCACGTAACTACTCCCCCCCAACGTAACTACTCCCCCCCCCACGTAACTACTCCCCCCCACGTAACTACTCCCCCCCCCCACGTAACAACTCCCCCCTCCACGTAACTACTCCCCCCCCACGTAACTACTACCCCCCACGTAACTACTCCCCTCCCACGTAACTACTCCCCCCCCACGTAACTACTCCCCTCCCACGTAACTACTCCCCCCACGTAACTACTCCCCCCCACGTAACTACTCCCCCCCACGTAACTACTCCCCCCCCACGTAACTACTCCCCTCCCACGTAACTACTCCCCTCCCACGTAACTACTCCCCCCATGTAACTACTCCCCCCCACGTAACTACTCCCCTCCCACGTAACTACTCCCCTCCCACGTAACTACTCCCCCCACGTAACTACTCCCCCCCCACGTAACTACTCCCCCCCCATGTAACTACTCCCCCCCACGTAACTACTCCCCCCTCCCATGTAACTACTCCCCCCCACGTAACTACTCCCCCCCACGTAACTACTCCCCCCCACGTAACTACTCCCCCCTCCCATGTAACTACTCCCCCCCACGTAACTACTCCCCCCCACGTAACTACTCCCCCCCACGTAACTACTCCCCCCTCCCATGTAACTACTCCCCCCCACGTAACTACTCCCCCCACGTAACTACTCCCCCCATGTAACTACTCCCCCCCATGTAACTACTCCCCTCCCACGTAACTACTCACCCCACGTAACTACTCCCCCCCCCACGTAACTACTCCCCCCATGTAACTACTCCCCTCCCACGTAACTACTCCCCCCACGTAACTACTCCCCCCCACGTAACTACTCCCCCCCCATGTAACTACTCCCCCCCACGTAACTACTCCCCCCTCCCATGTAACTACTCCCCCCCACGTAACTACTCCCCTCCCACGTAACTACTCCCCCCCCACGTAACTACTCCCCTCCCACGTAACTACTCCCCCCACGTAACTACTCCCCCATGTAACTACTCCCCCCCATGTAACTACTCCCCCCCACGTAACTACTCCCCCCCACGTAACTACTCCCCCCCACGTAACTACTCCCCCTCCCATGTAACTACTCCCCCCCACGTAACTACTCCCCCCCACGTAACTACTCCCCCCATGTAACTACTCCCCCCCATGTAACTACTCCCCCTCCCACGTAACTACTCACCCCACGTAACTACTCCCCCCCCACGTAACTACTCCCCCCACGTAACTACTCCCCCCATGTAACTACTCCTCCCCCCACGTAACTACTCCCCTTCATGTAACTACTCCTCCCCACGTAACTATTCCCCTCCCACGTAACTACTCCCCCCCACGTAATTACTCCCCCCCACGTAACTACTCCCCCCCATGCAACTACTCCCCCACCACGTAACTACTCCCACCCCCCACGTAACTACTCCCCCCACGTAACTACTCCACCCCCCCCCACGTAACTACTCCCCCCCCACGTAACTACTCCCCCCCCCACGTAACTACTCCCCCCCC
This sequence comes from Pristiophorus japonicus, assembly GCF_044704955.1. Classification (NCBI taxonomy): domain Eukaryota; kingdom Metazoa; phylum Chordata; class Chondrichthyes; family Pristiophoridae; genus Pristiophorus; species Pristiophorus japonicus. The sequence goes on from NW_027253247.1 coordinate 15,587, forward strand.
CCACGTAACACTCCCCCCCCACGTAACTACTCCCCCCCCCACATAACTACTCCTAAGCCGTAACTACTCCCCCCCCCCACATAACTACTCCCCCCCCACGTAACTACTCCCCCCCCCACGTAACTACTCCTAAGCCGTAACTACTCCCCCCCCCACATAACTACTCACCCCCCACGTAACTACTCCCCCCCCCCACGTAACTACTCCCCCCCCCCACGTAACTACTCCCCCCCCCACGTAACTACTCCCCCCCCACGTAACTATTCCCCCCCACGTAACTACTCCCCCCTCCACGTAACTACTCCCCCCCCACGTAACTACTCCCCCCCCACGTAACTACTCCCCCCTTCGTAACTACCCCCCCCACGTAACTACTCCCCCCCCACGTAACTACTCCCCCCCAACGTAACTACTCCCCCCCCACGTAACTACTCCCCCCCCACGTAACTACTCCCCCCTCCACGTAACTACTCCCCCCCACGTACTCCCCCAACGTAACTACTCTCCCCCCACGTAACTACTCCCCCCACGTAACTATTCCCCCCACGTAACCCCCCCACGTAACTACTCTCCCCCCACGTAACTACTCCCCCCTCCACGTAACTACTCCCCCCCACGTACTCCCCCCACGTAACTACTCTCCCCCCACGTAACTACTCCCCCCCCACGTAACTACTCCCCCCCAACGTAACTACCCCCCCACGTAACTACTCCCCCCCCCACGTAACTACTCCCCCCCAACGTAACTACTCCCCCCCCCCACGTAACTACTCCCCTCCAACGTAACTACTCCCCTCCCACGTAACTACACCCCCACTTTTAACTACTCCCCCCCCACATAACTACTCCCCCCACGTAACTACCCCCCCACGTAACTACTCCCCCCCACGTAACTACCCCCCCACGTAACTACTCCCCCCCCACGTAACTACTCCCTCCCACTACGTAACTACTCCCCCCCACGTAACTACTCCACCCCCCACGTAACTACTCCCCCCCCCACGTAACTACTCCCCCCCACGTAACTACCCCCCCACGTAACTACTCCCCCCCCACGTAACTACTCCCCCCCCACGTAACTACTCCCCCCCCCACGTAACTACTCCCCCCCCCACGTAACTACTCCCCGCCCATGTAACTACTCCCTCCCCACGTAACTACTCCCCCCCCCACGTAACTACTCCCCCCCACGTAACTACTCCACCCCCCACGTAACTACTCCCCCCCCACGTAACTACTCCCCCCCCCACGTAACTACTCCCCCCCCCACGTAACTACTCCCCCTCCCACGTAACTACTCCCCCCCCCCACGTAACTACTCCCCGCCCATGTAACTAC
>NW_027253249.1:10000-12500 GCF_044704955.1 Pristiophorus japonicus
CGAGAGAGAGACAGCGAGAGAGAGACAGAGACAGTGAGAGAGAGACAGAGAGACAGAGAGAGAGACAGAGAGACAGCGAGAGAGAGAGAGACAGCGAGAGAGAGAGACAGAGACAGCGAGAGAGAGACAGAGAGAGAGAGACAGAGAGACAGCGAGGGAGAGACAGAGACAGTGAGAGAGAGAGAGACAGCGAGAGAGAGACAGAGTGCGAGACAGAGACAGCGAGAGAGGGACAGAGACAGCGACAGAGAGACAGAGACAGCGACAGAGAGAGAGAGACAGAGGCAGAGAGAGAGAGACAGAGAGAGAGAGAGAGAGAGAGACAGAGACAGAGAGAGAGATTCACAGACAGCGAGAGAGAGACAGAGACAGACAGTGAGAGAGAGAGAGAGACAGAGACAGCGAGAGAGAGAGAGACAGAGACAGCGAGAGAGAGAGAGACAGAGACAGAGAGAGACAGAGACAGCGAGAGAGAGACAGAGAGAGAGAGACAGAGAGAGAGAGACAGAGAGAGAGAGACAGAGAGAGAGAGAGAGACAGCGGGAGAGAGACAGAGACAGCGAGAGAGAGAGAGAGAGACAGAGACAGCGAAAGAGAGAGAGAGGCAGAGAGAGAGAGAGACAGAGAGAGAGGGAGAGAGAGAGAGAGAGAGAGAGACAGCGAGAGAGAGACAGAGAGAGAGAGATAGTCGGAGACAGAGACAGAGACAGAGAGAAAGAGAGAGACAGAGACAGAGACAGCGAGAGAGACAGAGACAGCGAGAGAGAGAGAGAGAGAGACAGCGAGAGAGACAGCGAGACAGACAGAGAGAGAGAGAGAGACAGCGAGAGAGACAGCGAGACAGAGAGAGAGACAGCGAGAGAGAGACAGAGACAGCGAGAGACAGAGAGAGAGACAGAGACAGAGAGAGAAAGAGAGAGAGACAGAGACAGAGACAGCGAGAGAGAGACAGAGACAGTGAGAGAGAGACAGCGAGTGAGAGAGAGAGAGACAGCGAGAGAGAGAGAGAGAGAGAGAGAGAGAGAGAGAGAGAGAGACAGAGACAGAGACAGCGAGAGAGAGAGAGAGAGAGAGACAGAGACAGCGAGAGAGAGACCGAGACAGCGAGAGAGAGACAGAGGCAGAGACAGAGACAGCGAGAGAGAGACAGAGACAGCGAGAGAGACAGAGACAGCGAGAGAGACAGAGACAGCGAGAGAGAGAGAGAGAGACAGAGACAGCGAGAGACAGAGACAGCGAGAGAGAGACAGCGAGACAGAGAGAGAGACAGAGAGAGAGAGAGAGACAGAGACAGCGAGAGACAGCGAGAGAGAGAGAGACAGAGACAGCGAGAGACAGAGACAGCGAGAGACAGAGACAGCGAGACAGAGAGAGAGAGAGAGAGAGACAGAGAGAGAGAGAGAGAGAGAGAGAGAGACAGCGAGAGAGAGACAGAGACAGCGAGAGAGAGACAGAGACAACGAGAGAGAGACAGAGACAACGAGAGAGAGACAGAGACAGAGACAGAGACAGCGAGAGAGAGACAGCGAGAGAGAGAGAGAGAGACAGCGAGAGAGAGTGAGACAGAGACAGCGAGAGAGAGAGAGACAGCGAGAGAGAGACAGAGACAGCAAGAGAGAGACAGAGACAGCGAGAGACGGCGAGAGAGAGACAGAGACAGCGAGAGAGAGAGAGAGAGAGAGACAGAGACAGAGACAGCGAGAGAGAGACAGCGAGAGAGAGAGAGACAGCGAGAGAGAGAGAGACAGCGAGAGAGTGAGACAGAGACAGCGAGAGAGAGAGAGACAGCGAGAGAGAGACAGAGACAGCGCGAGACGGCGAGAGAGAGACAGAGACAGCAAGAGACAGAGACAGCGAGAGAAAGACAGAGACAGCGAGAGCGAGAGAGAGACACAGAGAGAGACAGAGACTGCAAGAGAGAGAGAGAGAGACAGCGAGAGAGAGAGAGACAGCGAGAGAGAGACAGCGAGAGAGACAGAGAGAGAGAGACAGTTAAGTGTGAGACAGAGACTGAGAGAGAGAGAGAGAGAGAGAGCGAGGGAGAGATAGAGAGAGAGCGAGGGAGAGAGGGAGGGAGAGCGAGGGAGAGACAGAGAGTGAGACAGACAGAGAGAGACAGACAGTGAGGGAGTGAGAGTGAGTGAAGAGTGAGTGAAGAGTGAGTGAAGAGTGAGTGAAGAGTGAGTGAAGAGTGAGTGAAGAGTGAGTGAAGAGTGAGTGAAGAGTGAGTGAAGAGTGAGTGAAGAGTGAGTGAAGAGTGAGTGAAGAGTGTGAGAGAGTGAGAGAGAGTGAGAGAGAGTGAGAGAGAGTGAGAGAGAGTGAGAGAGAGAGAGAGAGAGTGAGAGAGAGAGAGAGGGAGAGAGGGAGAGAGGGAGAGAGGGAGAGAGGGAGAGAGGGAGAGAGAAAGAGAGAAAGAGAGAAAGAGAGGGGAGGGGGGGAGAGCGAGAGCGAGCGAGAGAACAAGCGCAAAACAGAGGGAGAGAGAGGGGGAGTGAGAGTG
>NW_027253250.1:0-16913 GCF_044704955.1 Pristiophorus japonicus
AATATTTATAAATAAAGCCCTTGTTAATTGACAGTAAATTTAAATACTAAGCTAATTTTGAGTAGGCCCCAGTGAGATTTGAACCCCTGGTTTAACTGGACCCTAACCCCTGAGCTATGGAGCCACCTGCCCTGGGCTGTCGGTCATTCCCAAAGCAACTCAGTCACTCTCTGCCCAATCTCTCTGTCTCTCTGGCTCTCTGTCACTCTCTCCTTTCTCCTATTTCTTATGTGCCAATGATTGCTCAGGGATGAATCACCGAGAATGATTATATTCGGGCCCCACCTCCTTGTTAACAATAGTAAGAAGCAAACAGGAGCTGGTGTTACAGGTGTTAGATTCATTTAGATTCACTCCTGGGATATGGCCCAGGGGTTAGAGCACTGGTTTCTTAACTCAAGAGTTGTGGGTTCAAATCTCACTGGGTCCTACTTAAAATTTGCTCAGTATTTAAATTAACAAGGGGTTTAATTATAAATATTAAACAGCTCCGAAACTGACCCTGGAACAACAGGCTCCAAATCTTTCTCTGCCCTCCCCATCTACACAACCTGTTACTACATTTTTCTCGTGAGAGACAATGAAACAGACAATGAATCAGACAGAGAATGCGAGAGACAGGGAGATGGAGAGACAGACAGAAAGAGAGAGCGAGAGACAGAGAGACAGAGAGATTGAGGCAGAGTGTGACTGAGTTGCCTCGGGATGTTTTACTACGTGAAAGACCCGATATATCGATGTTGAGAGGCGAATATTGAAGAGACGGAGGCAGGAGTCTGGGGGATGAGACTCTCCACTCCCTCTCTCTCCCCTTCCCCCTCTCTATTTCCTTCCCTCTCTACCCGTCCTCTCCCTTTCCCCCGCTCCATTTCTTTCCTCCTCTATCTCCCCTGTGTACCGCCCTCTCTCTCCCCTCCACTCACTCTCCTTCTGCCTTTCTCTCCCCTTCCCCTTCCCCTCTCTCTCTCCCCTTCCCTCTCTCTCTCTCTCCCCTTCCCCTCTCTCTTTCTCCCCTTCCCTTCTCTCTCTCTCCCCTTCCCCTCTCTCTCTCTCCCTTCCACTCTCTCTCTCCCCTTCCCCTCTCTCTCTCTGCACTTCCCCTCTCTCTCTCCCCTCCCATCTCTCGCTCCACTTCCCCTCTCTCTCTCTCCCCTCCCATCTCTAGTTCCCCTTCCCCTCTCTCTCTCTCCCCTTCCCCTCTCTCTCTCCCCTCCCATCTCTCTCTTCCCTTCCCATCTCTAGCTCCACTTCCCCTCTCTCTCTCTCCCTTCCCATCTCTCGCTCCCCTTCCCCTCTCTCTCTCTCCCCTTCCCCCCTCTCTCTCTCCCTTCCCCTCTCTCTCTCCCCTTCCCCTCTCTCTCTCTCCTCTTCCCCTCTCTCTCTCTCCCCTCCCATCTCTCGCTCCACTTCCCCTCTCTCTCTCTCCCCTCCCATCTCTAGCTCCCCTTCCCCGCTCTCTCTCTCCCCTTCCCCTCTCTCTCTCTCCCCTCCCATCTCTAGCTCCCCTTCCCCTCTCTCTCCCTTCCCATCTCTCTCTCCCCTTCCCCTCTCTCTCGCTCCCCTTCTGCTTTCTCTCTCTCCCCTCCCATCTCTAGCTCCCCTTCCCCTCTCTCTCTCCCCTTCCCCTCTCTCTCTCTCCTCCCATCTCTCTCTTCCCTTCCCATCTCTAGCTCCCCTTCCCCTCTCTCTCTCCCCTTCCCCTCTCTCTCTCTCCTCCCATCTCTCTCTTCCCTTCCCATCTCTAGCTCCCCTTCCCCTCTCTCTCTCTCCCTTCCCATCTCTCGCTCCTCTTCCCCTCTCTCTCTCTCCCTTCCCATCTCTCGCTCCCCTTCCCCTCTCTCTCTCTCCCTTCCCATCTCTCGCTCCTCTTCCCCTCTCTCTCTCTCCCCTTCCCCTCTCTCTCTCTCCCTTCCCCTCTCTCTCTCCCCTCCCATCTCTCGCTCCACTTCCCCTCTCTCTCACTCCCCTTCCCCTCTCTCTCTCTCCCCTTCCCCTCTCTCTCTCTCCCCTCCCATCTCTCTCTTCCCTTCCCATCTCTAGCTCCCCTTCCCCTCTGTCTCTCTCCCTTCTCATCTCTCGCTCCCCTTCCCCTCTCTCTCGCTCCCCTTCCCCTCTCTCTCACTCTCCTTCCCATCTCTCTCTCCCCTTCCCCTCTCTCTCACTCCCCTTCCCATCTCTCGCTCTCCTTCCCCTCTCTCACTCTCCTTCCCGTCTCTCACTCCCCTTCCCCTCTCTCTCTCCCTTCCCCTCTCTCTCTCTCCCTTCCCATCTCTCGCTCCCCTTCCACCTCTCTCTCTCCCTTCCCATCTCTCACTCCCCTTCCCCCTCTCTCTCTCCCTTCCCATCTCTCGCTCCCCTTCCCCTCTCTCTCTCTCCCTTCCCATCTCTCGCTCCCCTTCCACCTCTCTCTCTCCCTTCCCATCTCTCACTCCCCTTCCCCCTCTCTCTCTCCCTTCCCATCTCTCACTCCCCTTCCCCTCTCTCTCTCCCTTCCCATCTCTCACTCCCCTTCCCCTCTCTCTCTCCTTCCCATCTCTCACTCCCCTTCCCCTCTCTCACTCTCCTTCCCCTCTCTCACTCTCCTTCCCGTCTCTCACTCCCCTTCCCCTCTCTCTCTCCCTTCCCCTCTCTCTCTCTCCCTTCCCATCTCTCGCTCCCCTTCCACTCTCTCTCTCCCTTCCCATCTCTCACTCCCCTTCCCCCTCTCTCTCTCCCTTCCCATCTCTCACTCCCCTTCCCCTCTCTCACTCTCCTTCCCGTCTCTCACTCCCCTTCCCATCTCTCGCTCCCCTTCCACCTCTCTCTCTCCCTTCCCATCTCTCGCTCCCCTTCCCCTCTCTCTCTCTCTCCCTTCCCCTCTCTCTCTCCCTTCCCATCTCTCTCTCTCTCCCCTTCCCCTCTCTCTCTCTCTCCCTTCCCCTCTCTCTCCCCTTCCCCTCTCTCTCCCCTTCCCCCCTCTCTCTCTCTCCCCTTCCCCTCTCTCTCTCTCCCTTCCCCTATCTCTCCCCTTCCCCTCTCTCTCCCCTTCCCCTCTCTCTCTCTCTTCCCTTCCCCTCTCTCTCTCTCCCTTCCCATCTCTCGCTTCCCTTCCCCTCTCTCTTGCTCCCCTTCCCCTCTCTCTCTCTCCCCTTTCCCTACTCGCTCTCACTTTCCCTTTACACTTTTCACTCTCTCCCTCTGCCTTTCTCCCCTCTCTCCCCTCCGCCTCTCTCTCTCTACCTTTCCCACTCACGAGACAGAGAGAAAGTAAAAAAGATACAGAGCGAGAGTGACACAGAGAGAGAGAGAGGGACAGAGAGAGATTGAGCTAGAGTGTGACTGAGTTGCCTTAGGCTATTTTATCTCCCTCCCTTCCCCTTCACTCTCTCTTCCCCCTCGCTCCCTTTTCCCGTCTCTCTCTCTCACTCCTTCCCCTCTCACAACCCCCTCTCACTCTCCCCTTCCCCTCTCCCTTCTCACTCTCCACTTCCCTCTCTGTCTATCTCCCCTTCCCCTCTCTTCCCTTCCCTCTCCCTTTCCCCCACTCTCTCACCGTATCATTCACTCTCGCCTTCCCCCTCTATCTCTCGCCTTCCTCTCTCCCTCAATCCCCTTCTCTCTCTCTCCTTTTCCCTCTCTCTCCCCTTCCCCCTCAAGAGACAGCGAGAAAGTGAACAACAGAGAGAAAGAGAGAGAGAGAGAGCGAGAGACACAGAGAGCCAGCACAGAGCAGGTGGCTCCATAGTAGCAACATCTTTGTCTGTATGTATAACCAAGTTCAGTCTTTGACATCAGCCGTTGCTTTTAATGGGTGATGTGTTACCACTTGCCTTCCCCCTCCCAGGTAGTCCAAACGTTTTTACTTTAAAACAGTTTGTTTGTGGTCTCTTCCTGTGCCTTATTCCAAGAAAAAAGGTGTACACTTACAGGTGAGAGAGACACAGAGAGAGAGAGAGAGAGACAATGAATCAGACAGAGAATGTGAGAGACAGAGAGATGGAGAGACAGACAGACTGGGAGAGAAAGATAGAGAGACAGAGAGAGACAGAGAGACAGAGAGATTGGGACAGAGTGTGACTGAGTTGCCTTGGGATGTTTTACTACGTGAAAGACCCGATATATCGATGTTGAGAGGTGAATATTGAAGAGACGGAGGCAGGAGTCTGGGGGATGAGACACAATCTGAGCGTTTCACTGACCCCTCCTCATTCTTCAAACACACAGCACTAACTGGGGAATGACCCACAGCCCAGGGCAGGTGGTTCCATAGTTCAGGGGTTAGAGCACTGGTCTAGTAAACCAGGGGTCGTGGGTTCAAATCTCACCGGGGCCTATTCAACATTAGCTTAATATTTAAAGTTATTATCAGGAGCTTTAATAATAAATATTAAAAAGCTCTGAGATTGACCCTGGAGCTACAGGCTCTCTCTTCCCTTCCTCCTCTCTCTATCATTTTTCTCTCTCCCTTCCCCCCTTTCCCCCTCTATCTCTCACCATCCCCCTCTCCTTCTCTCTCACCTTCCCCCTCACTCTCTCCCTTTTCCCTTCTGACTCTCCCTTTCTCTCTCCCCTTCCTATCTCTCGCTCCCCTTCCACTCTCTCTCTCCTTTTCCCTCTCTCTCTCCATTTCCCTGTTGCTCTCAGTTTCCCTTTACCCTTTTCAATCTCTCCCTCTGCCTTTCTTCCCCTCTCTCTCCCCTCCCTCCTCTCTCACTCTCTACCCTTCCCGCTACAGGGCTACGGACCGAGAGCTGGAAGGTGGGATTAGGCTGGGTAACTGTTCTTCCGATCAGCACAGACACGATGGGCTGAATGGCCTCCTTGTTAAGAATAGTAAATTGCAAACAGGAGCACGTGTCGTAGGTGGCTCCATAGCTCAGGGGTTAGAGCACTGGTCTTGTAAACCAGCGGTCGTGAGTTCAAATCTCACTGGGGCCTACTCAATTTTGGCTTCTGTTCCTGAACTCGCTGTCAATCGGCGACAGGCCGACACCATCAACAGGAACCGACTCGTTTCACAGTTTAAGTACAGCACTTTCACTTTCCATGACCAGTCTGTAACCACATTGTCATGTGTTCGACTATCAATGCAAGCTGCTCTAAGGTGTGCACCTTGAGAACATTGACCACAAGGGGGTGAGCTTGTGGGAGACACTCCTAACCTGGACTTGCAGGTATAAAAGGGGAAGCTCCACCCACCTTCATCACTTGAGGTCTTGGGAATAAAGGTAACTGGTCACAGAGTGACCTTCTCTCAAGTCGGGGCCTTGTGTGCATTTGTACTGTAGAGTAAGGACATATCATTGGCGACGAGAAACTGGGATTTAAACCTCGCGAGCATGGCCACTAGCAGCACAGACGAGGGGTACTGTGTTGGTGATGATTGGGACGACTTTATTGAGAGACTACAGCAAAGTTTTGTCACTAAGGAATGGCTGGGACAGGATTCGGCCAACAAACGCAGGGCTCATCTCCTGACGGTTTGTGGATCCAGAACGTACTCCCTGATGAAGGACCTTCTAGCGCCAGAGAAGCCGGCGGACAAGACGTTCGAAGAGCTCAGTAAGTTGATCAGGGAACACCTTGAACCGGTGAGCAGCATGAACATGGCGAGACACTGGTTTTACACGCACCGGCGGTGAGAAGGGCAAAGCGTTCCAGACTTCGTGGCAGATCTCCGGCGACTGGTGAGCCGATGTCAGTTCCCAGATGCACGCAGAGCGGAGATGCTGCGAGACTTTTTTATTGAGGGCATCCGGCACGCTGGGGTTTTCAGGAAACTGACTGAGACCAAAGACTTGACCTTGGAAGCGGCGGCTCTGATAGCCCAGACATTTATCTCAGGGGAGGAAGAGACCAGAATGATGTTTGACAAAAATCTTGGCTCAAATGCGGCAAACGACCAGGGAGTCAACATTGTTAACGCGGCACACAGTTCTCTTGGCAGACAAGGGCGATTGGACATGTCCCAGCATGCAGTCGAACCCGTTCAAGCCGGCCTCAAACGGCCAGGCAGAACGAGCAGTGCAGATAATCAAACAGGGGATGCTCAGAATCCAAGGGGGTTCCCTACAAAGCCGCTTATCACGCCTCCTGTTGGCCTATAGATCCCGACCACACTCGCTCACAGGAGTTCCACCCGCAGAGCTACTAATGAAAAGGACGCTCAAAACCCGGTTATCCCTCATACACCCCACTATGAAGGAAATTGTTGAGAGCAGGCGCCAGTCACAATATAACTACCATGACAGGAATGCGAGGGTGCGATGTGTTGATGTCAATGACCCTGTTTTTGTCCTTAATTACGCTGCAGGGCCCAAATGGCTCGCAGGCACTGTGATTGCCAAAGAGGGAAATAGGATTCTGGTAGTTAAACTTACCAATGGACAAATCTGCCACAAACACGTGGATCAAACTAAAAGGAGGTTCAGCAACCCCATAGAAGAAGCAGAGGAAGAACACGATATAGAGTTCACTCCACGACAGGTGATCGAACTCCGGAACAAAGTGGAGGAGAGCCCAGTCACTGTGGGCAGTCCAGACAGGCCTGAAGCACCGCAAACAGCAGACACTCAGGCCAGCGTCCAACAACCGGAGCCCCAACTCAGGCGCTCTACAAGGGAGCGTAAACCACCAGAGAGACTCAACCTGTGATCCCAATAAGACTTTGGGGGGGGGGAGGTGATGTCATGTATTTAACCAGCATTGTAACCCATGTATAAACTGACCTAAGTTGTACACCGTGAGAACACTGACCACTAGGTGGTGAACTTGTGGGAGTCACTCCTAACCTGGACTTTCAGGTATAAAAGGGGAAGCTCCACCCACTTCCATCACTTGAGGTGTTGGTAATAAAGGTAACTGGTCACAGAATGACCTACTCTCAAGTATGGGCCTCGTGTGCATTTATACTGTGTAGTAAGGACGTATTACACGTCTTCTTCATATCCAGTCTGAGCACAAATATTTGTTTTAGATTCATTCCTGGAATGTGGCCATCGCTCTCTGCTCCCACCTTCCTCCTCTCCTCTCTTTTCCCATTCCTTTTTGACTCTACTCTTCTCCCTCCTCACTCTCTCGCCTCTCCCTTTTTCCTTCCCCTCCTGTCTTTCCCAGAGCAGCTGGCTCCAGAGCTCAATCTCTCACTCTCTGGAGCCAGAAGGGGCAGGGGGAAAGGCGAGGGGAGCATGTCAGTAGTTATTACATCAATAGTCCACGAGGTGGGGCTCTATTTGAGGAAGAGAGAGGGGAGAAATTAGAACAGGGGAGTCTGTCATTCCAGGGTCGGTCTCAGAGCTGTTTACTATTAAAAATTAAACCCCTGGTTAATTGATGGCAAATTTAAATACTGAGCTAATTTTGAGTAGGCCCCAGTGAGATTTGAACCCACGACCCCTGGTTTATGAAACCAGTGCTCTAACCCCTGAGCTATGGAGCCACCTGTAACACTCAATGTCAAATTTCTATCCCATAATCCTCCTGTGGAGCACCTTGGGACGTTTCACTACGTTAAAGGCGCTATATAAATATACATTATTGTTGGTGTTCCCTCTGTCTCTCCTCTTCCCCGTCTCTCTCTCACTCCTTCCCCTCACTCTCCCCTTCCCTCTCTCTCACTCACTCCTTCCCCTCACTCTCCCCTTCCCTCTCTCTCACTCCTTCCTCTCACTCTCCCCTTCTCTCTCTCTCACTCCTTCCCCTCACTCTCCCCTTCCCTCTCTCTCACTCCTTCACTCTCTCTCACTCCTTCCCCTCTCTCTCCCCTTCCCTCTCTCTCACTCCTTCCCCTCCCCTCTCTCTCACTCCTTCCCCTCACTCTCCCCTTCCCTCTCTCTCACTCCTTCCCCTCACTCTCCCCTTCCCTCTCTCTCACTCCTTCCCCTCACTCTCCCCTTCCCTCTCTCTCACTCCTTCCTCTCACTCTCCCCTTCTCTCTCTCTCACTCCTTCCCCTCACTCTCCCCTTCCCTCTCTCTCACTCCTTCCCCTCACTCTCCCCTTCCCTCTCTCTCACTCCTTCCCCTCACTCTCCCCTTCCCTCTCTCTCACTCCTTCCCCTCACTCTCCCCTTCCCTCTCTCTCACTCCTTCCCCTCACTCTCCCCTTCCCTCTCTCTCATTCCCTCCCCTCACTCTCCCCTTCCCTCTCTCTCACTCCTTCACTCTCTCTCACTCCTTCCCCTCACTCTCCCCTTCCCTCTCTCTCACTCCTTCCCCTCCCCTCTCTCTCACTCCTTCCCCTCACTCTCCCCTTCCCTCTCTCTCACTCCTTCCCCTCACTCTCCCCTTCCCTCTCTCTCACTCCTTCCCCTCACTCTCCCCTTCCCTCTCTCTCACTCCTTCCCCTCACTCTCCCCTTCTCTCTCTCTCACTCCTTCCCCTCACTCTCCCCTTCCCTCTCTCTCACTCCTTCCCCTCACTCTCCCTCTAATAGAGCCCCACCTAGTGGACTATGGATGTAATAACAACTACTGACACGCTCCTCTCTCTCTCCATCTCTCTCTCTCTCTCTCTCCCCTTCCCCCTCTCACTCTCTCCTTCCCTCTCTACATCTTTTTAGCCCTCTCTCCCTTTCCCGCTATCTCGCTTTCCCCATCTCTCACTCCTTCCCCTTTCACTCCCCCTCTCTCCTCTTCCCTCTCTACTTTCATTCTCTCCCCACTTCTTCCGCTCTCTCTCCTTCCTCCTCTATCTTCCCCCTCTCTCCCCTTCCCCCTCTCTTTCCCCTTCCCCCTCTCTCTCACTCCTTCCACACTCTCTTTTCCCTTCCCCTCTCTTTCCTGCTCCTTCCCCTGTCTTTCTCAGGGCAGGTGGCTCCATAGCTCAGGGGTTAGAGCACTGATCTCAATTAACCAGAAGTTGTGAGTTCAAATCTCACTGGGGCCTACTCAAAATTAGCTCAGTATTTAAATTCACTGTCAATTGACAAGGGGTTTAATTATAGATATTAAACAGCACTGAGACTGACCCTGGAACAACTGGCCACTATCTTGCTTTTCCCGTCTCTCACTCATTCCTCTCTCTCTCTCGATCCCCTCACCTTCATCTCCCACTTCCCTTCCCTTGCTCTACCCAACCCCTTTGAGTGAGAAGGAGAGAGATTGAGGCAGAGTGTGACTGAGTTGCCTTGGGATAGAAACATATAAACATCGAAAATAGGTGCAGGAGTAGGCCATTCGGCCCTTCGAGCCTGCACCACCATTCAATGAGTTCATGGCTGAACATGCAACTTCAGTACCCCATTCCTGCTTTCTCGCCATACCCCTTGATCCCCCGAGTAGTAAGGACCTCATCTAACTCCTTTTTGAATATATTTAGTGAATTGGCCTCAACAACTTTCTGTGGTAGAGAATTCCACAGGTTCACTACTCTCTGGGTGAAGAAGTTCCTCCGCATCTCGGTCCTAAATGGCTTCCCCCTTATCCTTAGACTGTGACCTCTGGTTCTGGACTTCCCCAACATTGGGAACATTCTTCCTGCATCTAACCTGTCTAACCCCGTCAGAATTTTAAATGTTTCTATGAGGTCCCCTCTCATTCTTCTGAACTCCAGTGAATACAAGCCCAGTTGATCCAGTCTTTCTTGATAGGTCAGTCCCGCCATCCCGGGAATCAGTCTGGTGAACCTTCGCTGCACTCCCTCAATAGCAAGAATGTCCTTCCTCAGGTTAGGAGACCAAAACTGTACACAATACTTTTACTACGTGAAAGACCCGATATATCGATGTTGAGAGGCGAATATTGAAGAGACGGAGGCAGGAGTTTGGGGGATGAGACACAATCTGAGCGTTTCACTGACCCCTCCTCATTCTTCAAACACACAGCACTAACTTGGAACAGAGGAGACCTCATTGAGGTGTACAGAATATTGAGGGGCCTGGACATAGTGGATAGTTCGGGTCTATTTCCATTGGTGGAGGGGTCGATTACGAGGGGGCATAGTTTTAAGGTGGTTGCTGGAAGGTTTAGAGGGGATTTGGGGGGGGGGGGGTCTTCTTTACGCAGAAGGTTGTGGGGATCTGGAACTCGCTGCCTGGAAGAGTGGTGGATGCAGAAATCTTCACCACTTTTAAGAGATGGTTGGATGGGCACTTCACCTTCAGTAACCTGCAGGGTTACGGACCCAGAGCTGGTAATTGGGATTAGACTGGATGACCTTTTGTTGGACGGAGCAGATACAATGGTAAGTACTGCAGGGAATCGAATACGGCCAGGGTGTGATCTCCTGGACTAGTGTCGATCGCCTGGATGGGTCGGAGAGGAATTTTCCCAGATTTCTTCTCCCTAAATTGGCCTGGGTTTTTATCTGTTTTTTGCCTGTCCTAGGAGGTCACAGGGCTCCGGTTGGGGTGGAGTGTAGGATGTTTCAGTGTAAGGGGTGTCGCAGTTGTGTGGGGCGGACTGGTTGGGCTGGGTGCTCTATACCTGTCCGCCATTGTTCATAGGTTGATATGTAACCTTCAGGGCTACTGACCAAGGGCCATGTGGCTCTGATGAAATGCATCCCAGGGTATTAAAAGAGATGGCGGAAGTTATAGCAGATACATTCGTTATAATCTACCAAAATTCTCTGGACTCTGGGGAGGTACCAGCGGATTAGAGAGCAGCTAATGTAACGCCTCTGTTTAAAAAAGGGGGCAGACAAAAGGCAGGTAACTATAGGCCAGTTAGTTTAACATCTGTAGTGGGGAAAATGCTTGGAACTATCATTAAGGAAGAAATAGCGGGACATCTAGATAGGAATAGTGCAATCAAGTAGATGCAGCATGGATTCATGAAGGGGAAATCATGTTTAACTAATTTACTGGAATTCTTTGAGGATATAACGAACATGGTGGATAGAGGTGTACCGATGGATGTGGTGTATTTAGATTTTCAAAAGGCATTCGATGCCACACAAAAGGTTACTGCAGAAGATAGAGGTACGCGGAGTCAGAGGAAATGTATTAGCATGGATCGAGAATTGGCTGGCGAACAGAAAGCAGAGAGTCGGGATAAATGGGTCCTTTTCCGGTTGGAAATCGGTGGTTAGTGGTGTGCCACAGGGATCGGTGCTGGGACCACAACTGTTTACAATATACATAGATGACCTGGAAGAGGGGACAGAGTGTAGTGTAACAATATTTGCAGATGACACAAAGATTAGTGGGAAAGCGAGTTGTGTAGAGGACACAGAGAGGCTGCAAAGAGATTTGGGTAGATTAAGCGAATGGGCTAAGGTTTGGCAGATGGAATACAATGTCGGAAAGTGTGAGGTCATCCACCTTGGGAAAAAAAACAGTAAAAGGGAATATTATTTGAATGGGGAGAAATTACAACATGCTGAGGTGCAGAGGGACCTGGGGGTCCTTGTGCATGAAACCCAAAAAGTTAGTTTGCAGGTGCAGCAGGGAATCAGGAAGGAGAATTGAATGTTGGCCTTCATTGCGAGAGGGATGGAGTACAAAAGCAGGGAGGTCCTGCTGCAACTGTATAGGGTATGGGTGAGGCCGCACCTGGAGTACTGCGTGCAGTTTTGGTCACCTTAAGGAAGGATATACTAGCTTTGGAGGGGGTACAGAGACGATTCACTAGGCTGATTCCGGAGATGAGGGGGTTACCTTATGATGATAGATTGAGTAGACTGGGTCTTTACACGTTGGAGTTCAGAAGGATGAGGGGTGATCTTATAGAAACATTTAAAATAATGAGAGGGATAGACAAGATAGAGGCGGAGAGGTTGTTTCCACTGGTCGGGGAGAGTAGAACTAGGGGGCACAGCCTCAAAATACGGGGGAGCCAATTTAAAACCGAGTTGAGAAGGAATTTCTTCTCCCAGAGGGTTGTGAATCTGTGGAATTCTCTGCCCAAGGAAGCAGTTGAGGCTAGCTCATTGAATGTATTCAAAGTCACAGATGGATAGATTTTTAACCAATAAGGGAATTAAGGGTTACGGGGAGCGGGCGGGTAAGTGGAGCTGAGTCCACGGCCAGATCAGCCGTGATCTTATTGAATGGCGGAGCAGGCTCGAGGGGCTAGATGGCCTACTCCTGTTCCTAATTCTTATCTTCTTTGTCGGCCAGCGTGGACACAATGGGCCGAAATGGCCTCCTTCTGCGCTGGAAGTTTCTATGGTTATAACTGGGGAGTGACTCACAAACCAAGGCAGGTGGCTCCATAGCTCAGGGGTTAGAGCACTGGTCTTGTAAACCAGGGGTCGTGAGTTCAAATCTCACTGGGGCCTCCTCAAAATTAAAATGGAATTTTAAATTCACCGTCAATTAAAAAACAGGTTTCCTGTGATCAAGCACCACCCAGTGAACTCCTGATGTATAATGAAAATGGACGATTTTCTTGACTGAAGCAGGCCCCCGAGGTGCATGAAACCCTGAAAAAATGTGTGCGTTCCCATCAAGCCAAAGTGAGTAGCACAGTGCATGTGCCTGCCATCTTGGTCCAGAAACAAAGTGAGCAATGTCAATGTCTGTGGAACTGAACCCAGCCAGAGTCAGCACCGACAGTGGAGGGGAACCAGTGAGTGCAGAACTGAACCCAGCCAGAATCAGCATCTTTGGTGGAGGAGAGGGAGAGAATAAAAGCTCACGGGGTTGGGGGTGGTATATTAGCATGGCTAGAGGATTGGCTAACTGACAGGAAACAGAGAGTCGGGATAAATGGTTCATTCTCGGGTTGGCAATCAGGAACTAGTGGGCTGCCGCAGGGATCAGTGCCGGGACCCCAACTATTTACAATCTGTATTAACGACTGGGAGGAAGGGACTGAGTGTAACGTAGCCAAGTTTGCCAATGATACAAAGATGGGAGGAGGGGCAAAGTGTGAGGAGGACACACAGGATCTGCAAGGGGACATGGACGGGCTAAGTGAGTCGGCAAGAATTTGACAGATGTAGTATAATGTTGGAAAGTGTGAGGTCATGCACTTTGAAATCAAAGAGCAAGTTACTATTTAAATAGAGAACGATTGCACAGTGCTGCAGTACAGCGGGACCTGAGGGGTACTTGTGCATGAAACACAAAAGGTTAGTATGCAGGTACAGCAAGTGATCAGGAAGGCCAATGGTATCTTGGCCTTTATCACAAAGGGGGATGGAGTATAAAAGCAGGGAAGTCCAGCTACAGTTAGACAGGGTATTGGTGAGGCCACACCTGGAGTACTGCGTGCAGTTTTGGTTTCCGTATTTACGAAAGGATATACTTGCTTTGGAGGCAGTTCAGAGAAGGTTCACTCGGTTGATTCTGGAGATGAGGAGGTTGACTTATGAGGAAAGGTTGAGGAGGTTGGGCCTCTACTCATTGGAATTCAGAAGAATGAGAGGTGATCTTATGGAAACGTATAAGATTATGAGGGGGCTCGACAAGGTGGATGCAGAGAGGATGTTTCCACTGATGGGGGAGACTAGAACTAGGGGGCATGATCTTAGAATAAGGGGCCGCCCATTTAAAACTGAGATGAGGAGGAATTTCTTCTCTCAGAGGGTTGTAAATCTGTGGAATTCGCTGCCTCAGAGAGCTGTGGAAGCCGGGACATTGAATAAATTTAAGACAGAAATAGACAGTTTCTTAACCGATAAGGGGGCGGGCAGGGAAGTGGAGCTGAGTCTATGATCGGATCAGCCATGATCGTATTAAATGGCGGAGCCGGCTCGAGGGGCCGTATGGCCTTCTCCTGCTCCTATTTCTTATGTTCTTATTTGTCGTCTCTTATCAGACTGGCTCTGAGTGCTACATGCAATTGTGAATCATGTTGTTCAGTGCTGTGATCTTTGCCTTAGTCTCTAAGTCGCTCTGTTCCCAAAATATTAGCTTTCCTATCTCTTCCCCAGAGACTTCTAGCCAAAATGTTATGTATTGTAACTGCTGAACTCTGCTGTCTTTGTTCTGTGTTACTAAGGTTAATGATGAATTAACCATCAGGCTTAATTTGTTACCCACATAAGCAACTGTTGCCCACAATAGACAATAATCCACATCGTAAGGTAGAGGAACTGCACCGATTCCTCAGACCATCCTAATACTGATGAGCCCTCTTAATCTGTCTGCTCTTTGCCTGCGACAACTCTCTACCCCTTACACAGGACTTCCCTGCTTTTATACTCCATCCCCTTTGCAATAAAGGCTAACATTCCATTGGCCCTGCCTGATCACTTGCTGTACCTGCATACTAACCTTTTGTGTTTCACGCACAAGTAACCCCCAGGTCCCGCTGTACTGCGGCACTTTGCAATCTTTCTCCGTTTGAATTATAATTTGCTTTTCTATTATTTCTGCCAAAGTGGATCACCTCACATTTTCCCACGTTATGCTCCATCTGCCAAATTTCCTGAGTTAAATTTCATCTGCCACGAGCCTGCCCATTTCGCCGGCCTCTCTATGTTTTCCTGAAGTCTGTCCCTCTCGTCCTCACTGTCCACGATCAATTGGCGACGAGATCCAACACCGCCTCCAGTGCGCCAGTGCAGCCTTCGGCCGCCTGAGGAAGAGAGTGTTTGAAGACCAGGCCCTCAAATCCACCACCCAGCTCATGGTCTACAGGGCTGCAGTGATACCCGCCCTCCTGTATGGCTCAGAGACATGGACCATGTACAGTAGACACCTCAAGCCGCTGGAGAAATACCACCAACGCTGTCTCCGCAAGATCCTGCAAATCCCCCGGGAAGACAGACGCACCAACGTTAGCGTCCTCGGCCAGGCCCAACATCCCCAGCATCGAAGCACTGACCACACTCGACCAGCTCCGCTGGGCGGGGCCACATTGTCCCGCATGGCCCCCAGACACGAGACTCCCCAAAGCAAGCGCTCGACTCGGAACTCCTTCACGGGCAAACGAGCCAAAGGTGGGCAGAAGAAACGTTACAAGGGACACCAAAGTGGGGCTATCGAGCTCTGTTATAATTAAAGGGTTTTAAGAATGGATCTGAGAATTAAAAGGAGCTGACATTGGCTTTTGTCGTGGTCAACTTGCGAAGGGTGTTTAAAGGGCAGTAACATATCAGCATGATTAATTATTGCAAGCTGTGTAACCTGAAGACAATTACAGGAGGCCCAACTGTTGAACCACAGGAAGCCCAGAGGGGCAGCTAAACAGGCCAAGAGGTCAAAAGTGACACAGTGGAAACACTCCGTCGGGTCAAGGCGAGAGGGATAAGGTAACATTCCAATGTGCTGATGCACTCGTGGAACACAGTGAGGTTTGTGGGAAAGCAGGAATGGGGTACTGAAGTTGCATGTTCAGCCATGAACTCATTGAATGGTGGTGCAGGCTCGAAGGGCCGAATGGCCTACTCCTGCACCTATTTTCTATGTTTTCTATGTTTCCATATTTCTACCGGGGACAGACATGGTTTCGTACCTTTATTTTGAGTGACCAGGGTTTTGACTATTCAAATCAATGTATATCTCATGTATTGAATGTCCGGCCATTATAGGCCGAGGAACTGCATAAAAACCCTGTGTTTTCTTTGTTCAGGGAGAGCAAGTCAGGACAGCTCAGCAACAGGTTGATTGCAGCCATGACACACCCTTGCAACAAATTAAAAACTCTTTGAGTCTTCGAACCCAGAGCTGGTGTTGACTGTTTACTTTAAATTCTGCACTACAGACATCCTCAAAGCCTCCCTGATAAAGCGCAACATCCCCACCGACACTGCGGCACTTTGCAATCTTTCTCCATTTAAAACACTGAACATTCCTGGAATGATAATGCACAGAAGGAGGCCGTTCTGCCCATTGAGTGCGTGCTGGGGTCTGTGACAGAGCGATGCAATTAATCCCACTCCCCCCACTGCTCTTTGCCCCATAGCTCAGCAAATTGTTCCCCTTCAACTTTAACAGGCAGATACAGCAAGCAAGTAAGAGGGTGGTGTGGTTCTGGAACTCACGGCCTGAAAGGGTGGTAGAGGCAGAAACCCACATCACATTTAAAAAGTACTTGAAGTGCCGTAACCTGCAGGGCTGCGGACGGAGAGCTAGAAAGTGGGATTAGGCTGGGTAACTCTTGGTCGGCCGGCGCGGATACGATGGGCCGAATGGCCTTCCGTGCCGTAGATTTCTCTGATTCTCAATCTCTCGCCACTTCTCCGCCTCAATCATTGTCTCGATCACACTCTCTCTCTCTCTCTCTACCTCTATCTCTCGCTCACTCTGTCTCACTCTCTCCATCGCTCTGACTCACTCTCTCTCTCACTCTGTCTCTCCCTCTCTCGCTCTGTCGCCCTCTATCACTCTCTCTCTTTCTATCTCCCTGCTCTTCTAACGGAAGCTCTTGTGATCGGTGATGTCACTGGGAAGAGCACCCTGGGAAGCCATGTTTTAATGATGTCATCACCGTGGGCGGCCATGTTTTAATGATGTCATCACCCAGGGCGGAAATGTTTTAATTATGTCACCAACCTGGGCGGCCATGTTTTAATGATGTCACCACCCTGGATGGCCATGTTTTAATGATGTCATCACCCTGGGTGGCCATGTTTTAATGATGTCACCACCCTGGGTGGCCATGTTTTAATGATGTCATCACCCTGGGCGGCCATGTTTTAATGATGTCACCACCCTGGGTGGCCATGTTTTAATGTTGTCACCACCCTGGGTGGCCATGTTTTAATGATGTCACCACCCTGGGTGGCCATGTTTTAATGATCTCACCACCCTGGGTGGCCATGTTTTAATGATGTCACCACCCTGAGCGGCCATGTTTTAATGATCTCACCATTCTGGGCAGCCATGGTCTAATGATGTCACTACCCTGGGCGGCCATGTTTTAATGATCTCACCATTCTGGGCGGCCATGGTCTAATGATGTCACCACCCTGGGCGGCCATGTTTTAATGATGTCACCACCCTGGATAGCCATGTTTTAATGATGTCATCACCCTGGGTGGCCATGTTTTATTGATGTCACCACCCTGGGTGGCCATGTTTTAATGATGTCACCACCCTGGG
>NW_027253251.1:0-16911 GCF_044704955.1 Pristiophorus japonicus
CCCTCACACACACACTCTCCCTCACACACACACTCTCCCTCACACACACTCTCCCTCACACACACACGCTCCCTCACACACTCGCTCTCCGTCACACACACACTCTGCCTCACACACACTCTCTCCCTCACACACACACTCTGCCTCACACACACACTCTGCCTCACACACACTCTCTCCCTCACACACACACTCTCCCTCACACACACACTCTCCCTCACACACACACTCTGCCTCACACACACACTCTGCCTGACACACACTCTCTCCCTTACACACACTCTCTCCCTCACACACACTCTCTCCCTCACACACACACTCTGCCTCACACACACACTCTCCCTCACACACACACTCTCCCTCACACACACACTCTCCCTCACACACACACTCTCCCTCACACACACGCTCTCCCTTACACACACTCTCTCCCTCACACACACACACTCTCCCTCAAACACACACTCTCCCTCACACACACACTCTCCCTCACACACTCTCCCTCACACACACACTCTCCTTCAAACACACTCTCTCCCTCTCTCCCTCACAGACACACTCTCCCTCACACACACACTCTCCCTCACACACACACTCTCCTTCAAACACACTCTCTCCCTCTCTCCCTCACACACAAACTCTGCCTCACACACACACTCTGCCTCACACACACACTCTGCCTCACACACACACTCTCCCTCACACACACACTCTCCCTCACACACACTCTGCCTCACACACACACTCTCCCTCACACACACACACTCTCCCTCACACACACACTCTCCCTCACACACACTCTGCCTCACACACACACTCTCCCTCACACACACACTCTCCCTCACACACACTCTGCCTCACACACACACTCTCCCTCACACACACACTCTCCCTCACACACACACTCTCCCTCACACACACACTCTCCCTCACACACACACTCTCCCTCACACACACTCTGCCTCACACACACACTCTGCCTCACACACACACACTCCCTCACACACACACACTCTGCCTCACACACACACTCTCCCTCACACACACACTCTCCCTCACACACACTCTGCCTCACACACACACTCTCCCTCACACACACACTCTCCCTCACACACACATTCTCCCTCACACAAACGCTCTCCCTCACACACACACACACACACTCTCCCTCACACACACTCTCTCCCTCACACCCACACTCTCCCTCACACACACTCTCCCTCACACACACACTCTCCCTCACACACACACTCTCCCTCACACACACACTCTCCCTCACACACACTCTCCCTCACACACACACTCTCCCTCACACACACTCTCCCTCACACACACACTCTCCCTCACACACACTCTCCCTCACACACACACTCTCCCTCACACACACTCTCTCCCTCACACACACACTCTCCCTCACACACACACTCTCCCTCACACACACACTCTCCCTCACACACACACTCTCCCTCACACACACTCTCCCTCACACACACACTCTCCCTCACACACACTCTCCCTCACACACACACGCTCCCTCACACACTCGCTCTCCGTCACACACACACTCTCGCTCACACACACGCTCTCCCTCACACACACACTCTGCCTCACACACACTCTCTCCCTCACACACACACTCTCCCTCACACACACACTCTCCCTCACACACACACTCTCCCTCACACACACACTCTGCCTCACACACACACTCTGCCTGACACACACTCTCTCCCTTACACACACTCTCTCCCTCACACACACTCTCTCCCTCACACACACACTCTGCCTCACACACACACTCTCCCTCACACACACACTCTCCCTCACACACACACTCTCCCTCACACACACACTCTCCCTCACACACACGCTCTCCCTTACACACACTCTCTCCCTCACACACACACACTCTCCCTCAAACACACACTCTCCCTCACACACACACTCTCCCTCACACACAAACTCTGCCTCACACACACATTCTCCCTCACACACACACTCTCCCTCACACACACACTCTCCCTCACACACACACTCTCCCTCACACACACTCTCTCCCTCACACACACACTCTGCCTCACACACACACTCTCCCTCACACACACTCTCTCCCTCACACACACTCTCTCCCTCACACACACACTCTGCCTCACACACACACTCTCCCTCACACACACTCTCCCTCACACACACACTCTCCCTCACACACACACTCTCCCTCCACACACACACACACACACGCTCTCCCTCACACACAAACTCTCCCTCACACACACACTCTCCCTCACACACACACTCTCCCTCACACACACACTCTCCCTCACACACACTCTCTCCCTCACACACACACTCTGCCTCACACACACACTCTCCCTCACACACACACTCTCCCTCACACACACACTCTCCCTCACACACACACTCTCCCTCACACACACGCTCTCCCTCACACACACACTCTCCCTCACACACACGCTCTCCCTCACACACACTCTCCCTCACACACACACTCTCCCTCACACACACACTCTCCCTCACACACACACTCTCCCTCACACACACGCTCTCCCTCACACACAAACTCTCCCTCACACACACACTCTCCCTCACACACATACTCTCCCTCACACACACGCTCTCCCTCACACACACTCTCCCTCACACACACGCTCTGCCTCACACACACACTCTCCCTCACACACACTCTCCCTCACACACACACTCTCCCTCACACACACACTCTCCCTCACACACACACTCTCCCTCACACACAAACTCTGCCTCACACACACACTCTCCCTCACACACACACTCTCCCTCACACACACTCTGCCTCACACACACACTCTCCCTCACACACACACTCTCCCTCACACACACTCTGCCTCACACACACACTCTCCCTCACACACACACACTCTCCCTCACACACACACTCTGCCTCACACACACTCTGCCTCACACACACACTCTCCCTCACGCACACACTCTCTCTCACACACACGCTCTCCCTCACACACACACTCTCCCTCACACACACTCTCTCCCTCAAACACAGGCTCTCACTTGCACACACACTCTCCCTCACACACACTCTGCCTCACACACACACTCTCCCTCACACACACACGCTCCCTCACACACTCGCTCTCCCTCACACACACTCTCTCGCTCACACACACACTCTCCCTCACACACACTCTCTCCCTCACACACACACACTCCCTCACACACACACTCTGCCTCACACACACGTTCTCCCTCACACACACACTCTGCCTCACACACACTCTCTCCCTCACACACACTCTCTCCCTCACACACACTCTCTCCCTCACACACACACACTCCCTCACACACACACTCTGCCTCACACACACTCTCTCCCTCACACACACACTCTCCCTCACACACACACTCTCACTCACACACACACTCTCCCTCACACACACACTCTCCCTCACACACACACTCTCCCTCACACACACTCTCTCCCTCACACACACACTCTGCCTCACACACACACTCTGCCTCACACACACACTCTCCCTCACACACACACACTCCCTCACACACACGCTCTCCCTCACACACACACTCTGCCTCACACACACACTCTCCCTCACACACACACACTCCCTCACACACACGCTCTCCCTCACACACACACTCCCTCACACACACACTCTCCCTCACACACACACTCACCCTCACACACGCTCTCCCTCACACACACACTCTCCCTCACACACACGCTCCGCCTCACACACACTCTCTCCCTCACACACACACTCTGCCTCACACACACACTCTGCCTCACACACACACTCTCCCTCACACACACGCTCTCCCTCACACACACACTCTCCCTCACACACACGCTCCGCCTCACACACACTCTCTCCCTCACACACACACTCTCCCTCACACACACTCTCTCCCTCACACACACGCTCTCCCTCACACACACGCTCTCCCTCACACACACACTCTCCCTCACACACACACTCTCCCTCACACACACACTCTCCCTCACACACAAACTCTGCCTCACACACACACTCTCCCTCACACACACACTCTCCCTCACACACACGCTCTCCCTCACACACACTCTCCCTCACACACACACTCTCCCTCACACACACGCTCTCCCTCACACACACACTCTCCCTCACACACACGCTCTCCCTCACACACACACTCTCGCTCACACACACACTCTGCCTCACACACACACTCTCCCTCACACACACACTCTCCCTCACACACACTCTGCCTCACACACACATTCTCCCTCACACACACACTCTCCCTCACACACACTCTGCCTCACACACACACTCTCCCTCACACACACACACTCTCCCTCACACACACACTCTCCCTCACACACACTCTGCCTCACACACACACTCTCCCTCACACACACACTCTCCCTCACACACACACTCTCCCTCACACACACTCTCCCTCACACACACACTCTCCCTCACACACACTCTGCCTCACACACACACTCTCCCTCACACACACACTCTCCCTCACACACACACTCTCCCTCACACACACTCTCCCTCACACACACACTCTCCCTCACACACACACTCTCCCTCACACACACTCTCCCTCACACGCACTCTGCCTCACACACACACTCTCCCTCACACACACACACTCTCCCTCACACACACACTCTCCCTCACACACACTCTGCCTCACACACACACTCTCCCTCACACACACACTCTCCCTCACACACACTCTGCCTCACACACACACTCTCCCTCACACACACACTCTCCCTCACACACACACTCTCCCTCACACACACTCTCCCTCACACACACACTCTCCCTCACACACACTCTGCCTCACACACACACTCTCCCTCACACACACACTCTCCCTCACACACACGCTCTCCCTCACACACACACTCTCCCTCACACACACACTCTCCCTCTCACACACTCTCCCTCACACACACACTCTCCCTCACACACACACTCTGCCTCACGCACACACACTCTCCCTCACACACACACACTCTTCCTCACACACACTCTGCCTCACACACACATTCTCCCTCACACAAACGCTCTCCCTCACACACACACACACACGCTCTCCCTCACACACACACTCTCCCTCACACACACTCTTTCCCTCACACACAGGCTCTCACTTGCACACACACTCTCCCTCACACACACACACTCTTCCTCACACACACTCTCCCTCACACACACACACTCCCTCACACACACACTCTCCCTCACACACACACTCTCCCTCACACACACTTTCTCCCTCACACCCACACTCTCCCTCACACACACTCTCCCTCACACACACACTCTCCCTCACACACACACTCTCCCTCACACACACACTCTCCCTCACACACACTCTCCCTCACACACACACTCTCCCTCACACACACACTCTCCCTCACACACACACTCTCCCTCACACACACACTCTCCCTCACACACACTCTCCCTCACACACACACTCTCCCTCACACACACACTCTCCCTCACACACACACGCTCCCTCACACACTCGCTCTCCGTCACACACACACTCTCGCTCACACACACGCTCTCCCTCACACACACTCTCTCCCTCACACACACACTCTGCCTCACACACACTCTCTCCCTCACACACACACTCTGCCTCACACACACACTCTGCCTCACACACTCTCTCCCTCACGCACACACTCTCTCTCAAACACACGCTCTCCCTCACACACACACACACACACACTCTCCCTCACACACACACTCTCCCTCACACACACTCTGCCTCACACACACACTCTCCCTCACACACACACGCTCCCTCACACACTCGCTCTCCGTCACACACACACTCTCCCTCACACACACACTCTCCCTCACACACACGCTCTCGCTCACACACACACTCTCCCTCACACACACTCTCTCCCTCACACACACACACTCCCTCACACACACACTCTGCCTCACACACACTCTCTCCCTCACACACACACTCTGCCTCACACACACTCTCTCCCTCACACACACACTCTCCCTCACACACACACTCTCCCTCACACACACAGCCTCCCTCACACACACACTCTCCCTCACACACACGCTCTCCCTTACACACACTCTCTCCCTCACACACACACACTCTCCCTCAAACACACACTCTCCCTCACACACACACTCTCCCTCACACACTCTCCCTCACACACACACTCTCCTTCAAACACACTCTCTCCCTCTCTCCCTCACAGACACACTCTCCCTCACACACACACTCTCCCTCACACACACACTCTCCTTCAAACACACTCTCTCCCTCTCTCCCTCACACACAAACTCTGCCTCACACACACACTCTGCCTCACACACACACTCTGCCTCACACACACACTCTCCCTCACACACACACTCTCCCTCACACACACTCTGCCTCACACACACACTCTCCCTCACACACACACACTCTCCCTCACACACACACTCTCCCTCACACACACTCTGCCTCACACACACACTCTCCCTCACACACACACTCTCCCTCACACACACTCTGCCTCACACACACACTCTCCCTCACACACACACTCTCCCTCACACACACACTCTCCCTCACACACACACTCTCCCTCACACACACACTCTCCCTCACACACACACTCTCCCTCACACACACTCTGCCTCACACACACACTCTGCCTCACACACACACACTCCCTCACACACACACACTCTGCCTCACACACACACTCTCCCTCACACACACACTCTCCCTCACACACACTCTGCCTCACACACACACTCTCCCTCACACACACACTCTCCCTCACACACACACTCTCCCTCACACACACACTCTCCCTCACACACACACTCTCCCTCACACACACTCTGCCTCACACACACACTCTGCCTCACACACACACACTCCCTCACACACACACACTCTGCCTCACACACACACTCTCCCTCACACACACATTCTCCCTCACACAAACGCTCTCCCTCACACACACACACACACACTCTCCCTCACACACACTCTCTCCCTCACACCCACACTCTCCCTCACACACACTCTCCCTCACACACACACTCTCCCTCACACACACACTCTCCCTCACACACACACTCTCCCTCACACACACTCTCCCTCACACACACACTCTCCCTCACACACACTCTCCCTCACACACACACTCTCCCTCACACACACTCTCCCTCACACACACACTCTCCCTCACACACACTCTCTCCCTCACACACACACTCTCCCTCACACACACACTCTCCCTCACACACACACTCTCCCTCACACACACACTCTCCCTCACACACACTCTCCCTCACACACACACTCTCCCTCACACACACTCTCCCTCACACACACACGCTCCCTCACACACTCGCTCTCCGTCACACACACACTCTCGCTCACACACACGCTCTCCCTCACACACACACTCTGCCTCACACACACTCTCTCCCTCACACACACACTCTCCCTCACACACACACTCTCCCTCACACACACACTCTCCCTCACACACACACTCTGCCTCACACACACACTCTGCCTGACACACACTCTCTCCCTTACACACACTCTCTCCCTCACACACACTCTCTCCCTCACACACACACTCTGCCTCACACACACACTCTCCCTCACACACACACTCTCCCTCACACACACACTCTCCCTCACACACACACTCTCCCTCACACACACGCTCTCCCTTACACACACTCTCTCCCTCACACACACACACTCTCCCTCAAACACACACTCTCCCTCACACACACACTCTCCCTCACACACAAACTCTGCCTCACACACACATTCTCCCTCACACACACACTCTCCCTCACACACACACTCTCCCTCACACACACACTCTCCCTCACACACACTCTCTCCCTCACACACACACTCTGCCTCACACACACACTCTCCCTCACACACACTCTCTCCCTCACACACACTCTCTCCCTCACACACACACTCTGCCTCACACACACACTCTCCCTCACACACACTCTCCCTCACACACACACTCTCCCTCACACACACACTCTCCCTCACACACACACTCTCCTTTACACACACACTCTCCCTCACACACACACACACACACGCTCTCCCTCACACACAAACTCTCCCTCACACACACACTCTCCCTCACACACACACTCTCCCTCACACACACACTCTCCCTCACACACACTCTCTCCCTCACACACACACTCTGCCTCACACACACACTCTCCCTCACACACACACTCTCCCTCACACACACACTCTCCCTCACACACACACTCTCCCTCACACACACGCTCTCCCTCACACACACACTCTCCCTCACACACACGCTCTCCCTCACACACACTCTCCCTCACACACACACTCTCCCTCACACACACACTCTCCCTCACACACACACTCTCCCTCACACACACGCTCTCCCTCACACACAAACTCTCCCTCACACACACACTCTCCCTCACACACATACTCTCCCTCACACACACGCTCTCCCTCACACACACTCTCCCTCACACACACGCTCTGCCTCACACACACACTCTCCCTCACACACACTCTCCCTCACACACACACTCTCCCTCACACACACACTCTCCCTCACACACACACTCTCCCTCACACACAAACTCTGCCTCACACACACACTCTCCCTCACACACACACTCTCCCTCACACACACTCTGCCTCACACACACACTCTCCCTCACACACACACTCTCCCTCACACACACTCTGCCTCACACACACACTCTCCCTCACACACACACACTCTCCCTCACACACACACTCTGCCTCACACACACTCTGCCTCACACACACACTCTCCCTCACGCACACACTCTCTCTCACACACACGCTCTCCCTCACACACACACTCTCCCTCACACACACTCTCTCCCTCAAACACAGGCTCTCACTTGCACACACACTCTCCCTCACACACACTCTGCCTCACACACACACTCTCCCTCACACACACACGCTCCCTCACACACTCGCTCTCCCTCACACACACTCTCTCGCTCACACACACACTCTCCCTCACACACACTCTCTCCCTCACACACACACACTCCCTCACACACACACTCTGCCTCACACACACGTTCTCCCTCACACACACACTCTGCCTCACACACACTCTCTCCCTCACACACACTCTCTCCCTCACACACACTCTCTCCCTCACACACACACACTCCCTCACACACACACTCTGCCTCACACACACTCTCTCCCTCACACACACACTCTCCCTCACACACACACTCTCACTCACACACACACTCTCCCTCACACACACACTCTCCCTCACACACACACTCTCCCTCACACACACTCTCTCCCTCACACACACACTCTGCCTCACACACACACTCTGCCTCACACACACACTCTCCCTCACACACACACACTCCCTCACACACACGCTCTCCCTCACACACACACTCTGCCTCACACACACACTCTCCCTCACACACACACACTCCCTCACACACACGCTCTCCCTCACACACACACTCCCTCACACACACACTCTCCCTCACACACACACTCACCCTCACACACGCTCTCCCTCACACACACACTCTCCCTCACACACACGCTCCGCCTCACACACACTCTCTCCCTCACACACACACTCTGCCTCACACACACACTCTGCCTCACACACACACTCTCCCTCACACACACGCTCTCCCTCACACACACACTCTCCCTCACACACACGCTCCGCCTCACACACACTCTCTCCCTCACACACACACTCTCCCTCACACACACTCTCTCCCTCACACACACGCTCTCCCTCACACACACGCTCTCCCTCACACACACACTCTCCCTCACACACACACTCTCCCTCACACACACACGCTCCCTCACAAACTCGCTCTCCGTCACACACACACTCTCCCTCACACACACACTCTCCCTCACACACACTCTCTCCCTCACACACACACTCTCCCTCACACACACACTCTCCCTCACACACACACTCTCCCTCACACACAAACTCTGCCTCACACACACACTCTCCCTCACACACACACTCTCCCTCACACACACGCTCTCCCTCACACACACTCTCCCTCACACACACACTCTCCCTCACACACACGCTCTCCCTCACACACACACTCTCCCTCACACACACGCTCTCCCTCACACACACACTCTCGCTCACACACACACTCTGCCTCACACACACACTCTCCCTCACACACACACTCTCCCTCACACACACTCTGCCTCACACACACATTCTCCCTCACACACACACTCTCCCTCACACACACTCTGCCTCACACACACACTCTCCCTCACACACACACACTCTCCCTCACACACACACTCTCCCTCACACACACTCTGCCTCACACACACACTCTCCCTCACACACACACTCTCCCTCACACACACACTCTCCCTCACACACACTCTCCCTCACACACACACTCTCCCTCACACACACTCTGCCTCACACACACACTCTCCCTCACACACACACTCTCCCTCACACACACACTCTCCCTCACACACACTCTCCCTCACACACACACTCTCCCTCACACACACACTCTCCCTCACACACACTCTCCCTCACACGCACTCTGCCTCACACACACACTCTCCCTCACACACACACACTCTCCCTCACACACACACTCTCCCTCACACACACTCTGCCTCACACACACACTCTCCCTCACACACACACTCTCCCTCACACACACTCTGCCTCACACACACACTCTCCCTCACACACACACTCTCCCTCACACACACACTCTCCCTCACACACACTCTCCCTCACACACACACTCTCCCTCACACACACTCTGCCTCACACACACACTCTCCCTCACACACACACTCTCCCTCTCACACACTCTCCCTCACACACACACTCTCCCTCACACACACACTCTGCCTCACGCACACACACTCTCCCTCACACACACACACTCTTCCTCACACACACTCTGCCTCACACACACATTCTCCCTCACACAAACGCTCTCCCTCACACACACACACACACGCTCTCCCTCACACACACACTCTCCCTCACACACACTCTTTCCCTCACACACAGGCTCTCACTTGCACACACACTCTCCCTCACACACACACACTCTTCCTCACACACACTCTCCCTCACACACACACACTCCCTCACACACACACTCTCCCTCACACACACACTCTCCCTCACACACACTTTCTCCCTCACACCCACACTCTCCCTCACACACACTCTCCCTCACACACACACTCTCCCTCACACACACACTCTCCCTCACACACACACTCTCCCTCACACACACTCTCCCTCACACACACACTCTCCCTCACACACACACTCTCCCTCACACACACACTCTCCCTCACACACACACTCTCCCTCACACACACTCTCCCTCACACACACACTCTCCCTCACACACACACTCTCCCTCACACACACACGCTCCCTCACACACTCGCTCTCCGTCACACACACACTCTCGCTCACACACACGCTCTCCCTCACACACACTCTCTCCCTCACACACACACTCTGCCTCACACACACTCTCTGCCTCACACACACACTCTGCCTCACACACTCTCTCCCTCACGCACACACTCTCTCTCAAACACACGCTCTCCCTCA
Source organism: Pristiophorus japonicus (assembly GCF_044704955.1). Classification (NCBI taxonomy): domain Eukaryota; kingdom Metazoa; phylum Chordata; class Chondrichthyes; family Pristiophoridae; genus Pristiophorus; species Pristiophorus japonicus. The sequence continues at coordinate 11,738 of NW_027253251.1, forward strand.
CACACACACACACACACACTCTCCCTCACACACACACTCTCCCTCACACACACTCTGCCTCACACACACACTCTCCCTCACACACACACGCTCCCTCACACACTCGCTCTCCGTCACACACACACTCTCCCTCACACACACACTCTCCCTCACACACACGCTCTCGCTCACACACACACTCTCCCTCACACACACTCTCTCCCTCACACACACACACTCCCTCACACACACACTCTGCCTCACACACACTCTCTCCCTCACACACACACTCTGCCTCACACACACTCTCTCCCTCACACACACACTCTGCCTCACACACACACTCTCCCTCACACACACTCTCTCCCTCACACACACACTCTGCCTCACACACACACTCTGCCTCACACACACACTCTCCCTCACACACACACACTCCCTCACACACACACTCTGCCTCACACACACACTCTTCCTCACACACACTCTCTCCCTCACACACACACTCTCCCTCACACACACTCTCTCCCTCACACACACACTCTGCCTCACACACACACTCTCCCTCACACACACTCTCTCCCTCACACACACACTCTGCCTCACACACACACTCTCCCTCACACACACTCTCTCCCTCACACACACACTCTGCCTCACACACACACTCTCCCTCACACACACACACTCCCTCACACACACACTCTCCCTCACACACACACTCTGCCTCACACACACTCTCACTCACACACACACGCTCCCTCACACACACGCTCTCCCTCACACACACTCTCCCTCACACACACGCTCCGCCTCACACACACTCTCTCCCTCACACACACACTCTCGCTCACACACACACTCTCCCTCACACACACTCTCTCCCTCACACACACGCTCTCCCTCACACACACACTCTCCCTCACACACACGCTCTCCCTCACACACACACTCTCCCTCACACACACGCTCTCCCTCACACACACACTCTCCCTCACACACACACTCTCCCTCACACACACGCTCTCCCTCACACACACACTCTCCCTCACACACACACTCTCCCTCACACACACACTCTGCCTCACACACACACTCTGCCTCACACACACACTCTGCCTCACACACACACTCTCCCTCACACACACACTCTCCCTCACACACACACTCTCCCTCACACACACGCTCTCCCTCACACACACACTCTGCCTCACACACACACTCTGCCTCACACACACACTCTCCCTCACACACACACTCTCCCTCACACACACACTCTCCCTCAGACACACACTCTCCCTCAGACACACACTCTCCCTCACACACAAACTCTCCCTCACACCCACACTCTCCCTCACACACACTCTCCCTCACACACACACTCTCCCTCACACACACACTCTCCCTCACACACACACTCTCCCTCACACACACACTCTCCCTCACACACACACGCTCCCTCACAAACTCGCTCTCCGTCACACACACACTCTCCCTCACACACACACTCTCCCTCACACACACTCTCTCCCTCACACACACACACTCCCTCACACACACACTCTCCCTCACACATAAACTCTGCCTCACACACACACTCTCCCTCACACACACACTCTCCCTCACACACACACTCTGCCTCACACACACACTCTCCCTCACACACTCTCTCTCTCACACACTCTCCCTCACACACACACTCTCCTTCAAACACACTCTCTCCCTCTCTCCCTCACAGACACACTCTCCCTCACACACACACTCTCCCTCACACACACACTCTCCCTCACACACACTCTCTCCCTCACACACACACACTCCCTCACACACACACTCTCCCTCACACATAAACTCTGCCTCACACACACACTCTCCCTCACACACACACTCTCCCTCACACACACACTCTCCCTCACATACACACTCTCCCTCACACACACTCTGCCTCACACACACACTCTCCCTCACACACACACACTCTCCCTCACACACACACACTCTCCCTCACACACACTCTGCCTCACACACACACTCTCCCTCACACACACACTCTCCCTCACACACACTCTGCCTCACACACACACTCTCCCTCACACACACACTCTCCCTCACACACACACTCTCCCTCACACACACTCTGCCTCACACACACTCTCTCCCTCACACACACTCTGCCTCACACACTCTCTCCCTCACGCACACACTCTCTCTCAAACACACGCTCTCCCTCACACACACACACACACACACTCTCCCTCACACACACACTCTCCCTCACACACACTCTGCCTCACACACACACTCTCCCTCACACACACACGCTCCCTCACACACTCGCTCTCCGTCACACACACACTCTCCCTCACACACACACTCTCCCTCACACACACACTCTCCCTCACACACACACTCTCCCTCACACACACACTCTCCCTCACACACACACTCTCCCTCACACACACTCTCTCCCTCACACACACACTCTGCCTCACACACACACTCTGCCTCACTCACACGCTCTCCCTCACACACACTCTCTCCCTCAAACACACACTCTCCCTCACACACACACTCTCCCTCACACACACACTCTCCTCACACACACGCTCTCCCTCACACACACTCTCCTCACACACACACTCTCCCTCACACACACTCTCCCTCACACACACTCTCTCCTCACACACACACTCTGCCTCACACACACACTCTGCCTCACACACACACTCTCCCTCACACACACACACTCCCTCACACACACACTCTCCCTCACACACACACTCACCCTCACACACACTCTCACTCACACACACACGCTCCCTCACACACACTCTCTCCCTCACACACACTCTCCCTCACACACACGCTCCGCCTCACACACACTCTCTCCCTCACACACACCAGCAAACTCGCTCACACACACTCTCCCTCAACACACTCTCTCCTCACACACACGCTCTCCCTCACACACACACTCTCCCTCACACACACGCTCTCCCTCACACACACACTCTCCCTCACACACACGCTCTCCCTCACACACACACTCTCCCTCACACACACACTCTCCCTCACACACACGCTCTCCCTCACACACACTCTCTCCCTCACACACACACTCTGCCTCACACACACACTCTCCCTCACACACACACTCTCCCTCACACACACGCTCTCCCTCACACACACACTCTGCCTCACACACACACTCTGCCTCACACACACACTCTCCCTCACACACACACTCTCCCTCACACACACACTCTCCCTCAGACACACACTCTCCCTCAGACACACACTCTCCCTCACACACAAACTCTCCCTCACACCCACACTCTCCCTCACACACACACTCTCCCTCACACACACACTCTCCCTCACACACACACTCTCCCTCACACACACACTCTGCCTCACACACACGCTCTCCCTCACACACACACTCTCCCTCACACACACACTCTCCCTCACACACACACTCTCCCTCACACACACACTCTCCCTCACACACACACGCTCCCTCACACACACGCTCTCCCTCACACACACACTCTCCCTCACACACACACTCTCCCTCACACACACTCTCTCCCTCACACACACACACTCCCTCACACACACACTCTCCCTCACACATAAACTCTGCCTCACACACACACTCTCCCTCACACACACACTCTCCCTCACACACACACTCTGCCTCACACACACACTCTCCCTCACACACACACTCTCCCTCACACACACACTCTCCCTCACACACTCTCTCTCTCACACACTCTCCCTCACACACACACTCTCCTTCAAACACACTCTCTCCCTCTCTCCCTCACAGACACACTCTCCCTCACACACACACTCTCCCTCACACACACACTCTCCCTCACACACACTCTCTCCCTCACACACACACACTCCCTCACACACACACTCTCCCTCACACATAAACTCTGCCTCACACACACACTCTCCCTCACACACACACTCTCCCTCACACACACACTCTCCCTCACACACACTCTGCCTCACACACACACTCTCCCTCACACACACACACTCTCCCTCACACACACACACTCTCCCTCACACACACTCTGCCTCACACACACACTCTCCCTCACACACACACTCTCCCTCACACACACTCTGCCTCACACACACACTCTCCCTCACACACACACTCTCCCTCACACACACACTCTCCCTCACACACACTCTGCCTCACACACACACTCTCCCTCACACACACTCTGCCTCACACACACACTCTGCCTCACACACACACACTCCCTCACACACACACACTCTGCCTCACGCACACACACTCTCCCTCACACACACACACTCACCCTCACACACACTCTCACTCACACACACACGCTCCCTCACACACACTCTCTCTCCCTCACACACACACTCTCCCTCACACACACGCTCCGCCTCACACACACTCTCTCCCTCACACACACACTCTCGCTCACACACACACTCTCCCTCACACACACTCTCTCCCTCACACACACGCTCTGCCTCACACACACACTCTCCCTCACACACACGCTCTCCCTCACACACACACTCTCCCTCACACACACGCTCTCCCTCACACACACACTCCCCTCACACACACACTCTCCCTCACACACACGCTCTCCTCACACACACTCTCCCTCACACACACACTCTGCCTCACACACACACTCTCCCTCACACACACACTCTCCTCACACACACGCTCTCCCTCACACACACACTCTGCCTCACACACACACTCTGCCTCACACACACACTCTCCCTCACACACACACTCTCCCTCACACACACACTCTCCCTCAGACACACACTCTCCCTCAGACACACACTCTCCCTCACACACAAACCTCCCTCTCACCCACACTCTCCCTCACACACACACTCTCCCTCACACACACACTCTCCCTCAACACACACTCTCCCTCACACACACACTCTGCCTCACACACACGCTCTCCCTCACACACACACTCTCCCCTCACACACACACTCTCCCTCACACACACACTCTCCCTCACACACACACTCTCCCTCACACACACACGCTCCCTCACACACACGCTCTCCCTCACACACACACTCTCCCTCACACACACACTCTCCTCACACACACTCTCTCCCTCACACACACACACTCCCTCACACACACACTCTCCTCACAC